>NC_069381.1:132585000-132630000 GCF_027475565.1 Acinonyx jubatus | reverse complement strand
ATAATGCTGTGTCTACTCAAGAAAGTTGGTTTTATCAAATGTGGTCCTCTGATTAGGATGACTAAATATTCCACTGAACTTTGGAATAGCAATGATAGAAATGAGACTTGAAAATTGGAAATCAAAATGCACATAGGGGCTACACAGGAAAAAAACATTGCTTGGAAAACATAATTAGCAACCACACTAAACCCGAAGCTTGAAACTCTGCAGGTGTTATTTAGAAATGGTTATTGGGGAGCTTATGCAGCTTTCTGTTATACAAAGAGGACTCGTAAATTATGGCGAGGCTGGTTCATTATGCAGAGTTGGAGGATGTTACCATTAATGTTTCAAACACATACGCTTCACAAAATAGTCCACCTTAATTTGAAAAAGGTATTACTTGCAATAATGTCAGCTACATAAATTTATTTGCAGACAGTCAATTCATATTGATCATAACTCGACCTTACGATGACCTTGTGGAAAGGTAGTCTGTGACGGGTATAGATATTGGGATCAATACCAGAGTGCAATCGACTACACCTAGTTACTGATAAATGAAGTAAAAAGGTACACTATTGTCAGAAACAAAGATAATAACAGCTCATTTAGTCAACTATTTGTAAAGGTTTAATATTGATACCCGTAGTTTTAATGACCTCCGTGGGCATTCTAAAATGGCAGAAAACAATCGGGTGCAGAGTCGCTGAGCACATTAAGTAGAAAGAATCATTATTATCCAGCTCCAAATAATAAATTCCATGATATTTATGTCAACATTGCCGAGAACTAGGGCACTCTCTGAGCCGCACAGAGATAGCCCATGATTCTGACTGCATGGGTCTGTTTCGCTTCAGTTTTCTCCGCAACGTGCCAGGTCTGGTGAAACGAAGCACCCTATTACGTGGGAACAAAGCCTCCAGGACCACACATTGTACGTTAGTACTACCCTCTCTTGCACATTTGCCGCGGAATTAGCTTGCCTATCCACAGGTATAACCAACTGTAATCGTGAGGAAGAGAGCATTTGGTCTCAACACATCTGCTACACGTTGATGCATTCCCCTCTGCTACAGAAAGTTAAAAGAAAGGATGTTAACAAAAATGTCCCCCAATTGTTCCTTTCTCTTTGCTGGGAATTCCGCAGAGCAAGCACTTGGCAAGTTATGCAGAACCTAAGTAAATAGAGTCCATTGGCAAAATGGTAACAGGTTGTGCAGCTTAATTGGAGGAGAGAAGTTCAGGAGCCAGCCCGGTGTCTGTTGCACCCAGTTGGTAAATTGTGCCTGTGGTGAGAACAGAGTGATTTTGCAGTAAGCTCATTTTGGGGAACTAGTCAGCCTGCTACCGTGAGCCAAGAAATATGAGGATTTGGTTTCAGTGTGGTTTTTTTTTTTCAGCGTAAAATATCTTTCTATATCTTGAGCTTTGTTTATCTTTTTGCCAGTATAATTTTAAGAAATCAATGCCAGAAGTCTGATATTGTCTTCCTAAGGGAGGGAAATGCTAAGAGACATTTGTGGCTATTAAAACCTGCAAACAGAAGGAAAAGGCTCTGTTAGCATAGACTCCACTTGAATGTTTTCCCTGAATGCTTAAGTTTCTAAGCTGATCCGTGCAGTTAATCTGCTGGTCCCATTTCTCAAGCCACCGCTTTTTCACACGGTCTTCCTGTTTTTCGTGCCATAGGATCATTTGCTATCTCCTTTTGCCTCTTAGACACTCATGAAACTATTTATTAATAAACCTGTGTTTTCAATACAGTGCTACATCAATAAACCTCTGAGTGGTTCCGTTAGTCAGCATTCTGGGAAATCCTATGCTATATTGAAGAACTGTAAATCCCCATTATTGCTTCCCATAGCACAAATAAAGAATACCCTCTTACCTCCATGACATCCTCTGCTAATTTTTAAGGGCGAATGCGTATGCTCGCATAGTCACTTCGAGGTGCTGAACTTTGTGTTTCTCAGGAAGGAGGGCATCGATGCCACGGGAAGACACCCTGAAACACCTATAATCAAAAAACATGCTGATGGAAGGTATTAACAACCAAATTACTTCAGTTCTCTTTAGTCTTCCCTTTTCCTGAAATCTTTAAGTAATCTGGTGGGACAGGCGAATTCTGGACTTCAGAATCTTCTGTTCAGCAGCTGTGCTATTTGATTTGCGGTGTGTTATTAACTGACACAAAGAAAATATCAGTAATTAGAAAGATAAGAATAGACTTTTATACATCTTTTTTGGTATCAGACAGAAGGAGTAGAACAATCTTTGTTTATATCAACTGAAAAACTTCTGGTATTTACTACCTAAGACAAGGGAGATAATTCTATTTCTGCACCACCGCAAGAAAGAGTTTGGCCAATGAAAGGTGTAGCTTCTTTCTATTTTTATGATTTCTCCAAGAGAAAGCACAGCGGCAGTTAGAAGAAGGGCGAGCTTGTACAGTGAGGCATGGCAGTTTGGAGGAGCCGTCTGAAACTGGCTTTGGAATAAGGCTGGATTTCTGCTAAGGGTCCCTCTGAAAGCTACAAGTGCTATATATTTGACAAGAGGAAACCAATTTTTAATATCACTAAAGATGCTTTTAGTTAAATAGATTTAGTAATATCCCAGAAATCCTTGGTCACTCTGACACTGGTCTCCTTGTATTTGGCAACTTCAGCCTACTTAGCAAGAGGTTCCCTCCTTTGGGGGATGCCAGGGACCCCTCAACTATGAGTTTTAAGTTGTCCTGCCTGGTTTGTACCTGCTGCTCTGGCTCTGGGCTCTGATAATATACTAAGTCAGTAGGGGCACAGGCCTCTATCCCCCTCCAGATCAGTTTTGCTGCTGACTTTCTACTTTGTATTCTAATTTCACTTTATATTAGCATATCCACTGAGAACAGGGAGCCCTTGGCTAGTGCCAGGGCTCTGTGACTTTCCTAGCACCCATCTGATCTCTGCTGACTCCACCTGGGCTAAGCCACCCTAGTTCTTCACTGGCCTGCTAATTGGCTGATCTTGCATTGTCCTTGGCCAAAATTTGGCCTTCAAGATTCCGTTTCAGTTCTGTGCGCTCCTTTGCCTCTTCTCGGGATGTTCTCTGGTCCCTGGGATTCTAGGGCCTTCCAGAGTGGCATTCCATAGCGGCTACCTTTTGGGCAGCCTCCCATGCTCCAGATTGTTTCTCAGCGCCCATCTCTCCATTAAAATTCCAGTATTTTATTTAGTCGAAGTGATTCTATATGTTGGGTTTAATGATAAATTCCTGGTGGATAAATGGATTATTCTATTGGATCTAAATGACATTGACATGTTAATAGGGATGATGAGAAGCCTGAAAGATTTTCTCAACACTGAGGGGGTGGAAGGAGGGATTATTTTAAGACATTGGTGTCTTTTAGTAGCAGTCCTTGAATGACACTCTAGTCCAGATACGTGTAAGGTCAACCATCTGTAGCATGATGTCCAAAGAGGTCTACACATGCCCCCATAATTGTGTTCAAAACAGCAGCAGCAACAGAAGGCAGGTGAGTGGATTTTAAGTGAAGGCCACAGACAGACATTCCAGACACGTGCCATTCGATTCAGACCCTGAACCTCACCAGATTCTCACTAGTACCTACATTCAACAATCTCAACTTGCTAGAAGTATGTCCTGAATTGTACCTTCTGGTAATTCAATATCATTATAAGTAAATGGAGTTCCTTTGCTGGGAGCCCTTCACTCTGACAGGGACAAATCATCTTTGGTGAGAGACAGAAGATATTGAAGAGAAATAAACTCTCAATTATGCTGCTCATCGGAGCCATGCCAAGCAAGTGGGAACACCCAGCAGACATGATCATTTTTCTAGGACTCAAAACTTTAGTCTTTTGGTAACCCTGAATTCTGGGGCTGGAATCACAAACATTTCAAGACATGAAGAATTTTTTTTAAGGCAGATTTTCCATTTATCACTAAATAAAGCTGTCCTCCAAAGAAGAAAACCTTAGGTCGATTTTCTGCTAGGTTCTACCTGCTGAAAAAAAAATACCTTAGATTCATTTAAAAAAGCTTGCAAAATTGCAAAAGCAATAAAATTTTACCATATTAATTAATTTTGAATTACAGCCAAACTCTTATATAGTGCATATGATATTCATGGTAAGGCCAAATTAATTCTTTATGATCAGCGCTATTGCAATCAATACTAAATGAATTCATAATGATAAGATACTTAAAATAAAGAGTTACCACAAAAACAATAAAAAGACCATCATCATCCGAGCTATAGCACACTAATAAAGTATTAGCTCAATAAGCTGGTGCTATCCATGACAATCAATGGCAGATACTTAATTTATCTCTGCTTGCCCATGTCTTGCTTTTCCTGTAAGGGCTGTGTAAAAGCATAGTCCTTTGATTCTCCTGTAAATTGCACTGTGTGGAAGAAATCCAGTACTCTTATTATTAAATAATTTTGCTGTAGCATTTACTTTACATGTCACCTCTCTGGCAGAGAACTCAAGGCATATTATACAGCAATTTACATTCCAAATGAATTCTTTTTGCCTCTATTTCCTCCCCATGAGAGTCATCTAATCTTTTTCCTTACACCTTTTCTTCTCTTTCCTTAATCTTTTTTCTCTCTCTCTCTGTCTCTCTTTTATAGATGGAAATGTTTGCAGTGTGTATGGGACAAAAACTGGAAGGTGGCTATACTGGTCTCTACACTTTTATTTTTTCACGTTAGCACTGCGAAAAGACATTGTAAGGATGGAAATTCATGGCTATATCTTATCTATCCTTTACCATACATCAAAGAATCAATCAATTATGAGATTAAGAAATAATAAAGATCTTCTGTACTTTCTCCGTTCCTCCCTCTCTTTTTTCCTCTCTCCCTCCCTCCCTTCCTTCCTTGTATCATAGGAACTATTTTGAGTATCTTCCATATGTCAGGTATATGCTGGGTCCTGGAAACAGAAACAGAAGACAAACAAACAAACAAACAAACAAACTACATAACCTTTATTCTCTAGCTTGGACAGAGTTGTGGAGAGAGTACTGGGTTGTTATCAGATTATGGCCAAATCTTCGCTTTTTCACTTTATTTGCTGTTTGATCTTAAGCACTGCAATAGAGACAAATTCCATATCAAATTCTTCTTTCTTGGGAACACGGAAAGCTATAGTTCCCGGCAACCTCATGTTTAAATAGAATTGTGTGACTAGTTCTGGCCAATGAACTATATGCAGACAATATGTGTGTCACTTCTGGGTTAAGTCGATGAAACATTCTTGTGTAACTCTCCAATTCTTTCTTCCCCAATTTACAGGGTAGCCAAAAGTTGCAGTGGCAGAGCCACAAAATGGAAATAATCTGTATTGCTAACCCATGGTAAAGAGAACAGCTGCCCTGAAAAGGTACCCAGCCTGTGTGACTTTGTATAATGAAGAAACAAATACGGTTTGTTTCTTTTGGAATTGCTTGTTATTGTAGCATAATCCTAACCTGTTCTAACTAAAATAGGTATATAACCTCCCTGAGCATCTGTTTCTTCACCACAAAACAGGGACAATATATTGTTTACTTACATAATGAAGTTACTGAGAAAATAAAATAAGATAGCCAACATACAACACAAAAGTTATGTAAGTCAGAATTAGGCGATGGTTGGCTTAGAATTCATAAGATTCATTTGACCCTGCTATCTATCACAGTATCAGGAGATGTTGTTTAACTAAAGATTTTTAAAAAGCAAAATGATTTGGGGTGCCTGGTTGGCTCAGTCAGTTGGGCGTCCAACTTTGTGTCAGGACATGATCTCACGGTTCGTGGGTTTGAGCCCCGCGTTGGGCTCTGTGCTGACAGCTCAGAGCCTGGAGCCTGCTTCAGATTCTGTGTCTCCCTCTCTCTCTGCCCCTCCTCCACTCATCTCTCTCTCTCTCTCTCAAAAATAAACATGAAAAAAATAAATAAAAAAGCAAAGTGACTTGTGGAAGATAATTAAAATTCAATCCCTGTAAAGGAAGTTGTATGAAAATCACCGCCTCCACGGGCTCTGATACCTGCCTCCCATACTCTTTCTGAAGGCTGAATGGTTCTGTTACATGCTTCTCTGGTCTGGAGCTTCATGAGTGAGTTTACATTCTCTGTCCCACAGTCTGTACCAAGATGTCTGATACTTAAAAGTTTTTGTTGCTAAGCTTAGATTTTGTAAGTGCACTTAGGAAACTACAGACTTTACGTCCCAAGATTTTATAGATCTATTTTAATGGGAAGTTTTGCTGCCTTCCAATAGTCTGTATAAATTTAGGTTCTGGTTATGTGTTCTGCCCATCTACCCTGAGAGCTTGGTCATGTTTTCTCTGTTGGCTTTGTCTTCTGTATGAGAACCAAAATTCCAACCAGATACAAAATGGGACTTTAAAACTCCCTGGATGGAAGCATTTCTTTTGTTTGTATTTAAAACTTAAAACTGAGCCACGGCCACACCTCCTACCCTACAACACCAGATGCCATTTTCAAATGGCATCTTGAATTGTTAGTGTTGGAAACACTACACTTTAGTTAGAAGTCCTATATAAATGCAAATTTAAATAAGTATTATTACATTAAATCAATATCAGTGTGGAATTAATCTAGGATGTGTGAAGTCATTCAGTCATATAGTCATTCATTCACTCAATACTCATTTATTGAATACCTACTATATATGCCAGGTATTATTCTAGGCACTGGAGATGCAATGATGAAGACATTTGTGTCTCTGATGTCATTAAGCTTACATTCAAGCAGCAGGAAATGGATGGTAAACATTAAACACAGAGCAATTTCAGGTTATAAAAAGCACAATGAATGGTAGAAAGTCACTGAACACGAAGTGGGTGGATATTTTGGAAGGGATAGTTAGAAAACACCTCTTTTGGTTAAGAGATGCTATTTGGTCTGAACACAAATGGTAAGAGCAGAATTATTTCATCTATTTGTTAATGTATGCATTATATCTATGCCTAGAGTTTTTTTAAAAAAGCTTATGAGAGTATTTCAAACCTGGAAAAACATTGTTGTCAATAATTTATGAAAAGAATGGTCAAGCATCCGACTTCGGCTCTCGTCATGATCTCATGGGTTTGAGCCCCGAGTAGGTTTCTGTGCTAACAGCTCAGAGCCTGGAGCCTGCTTCAGGTACTGTGTCTCCTTTTCTCTCTGCTCCTCTCCCACTTGTGCTCTGTCTCTCTCTGTCTCTCAAAAGTAAATAAATGTTAAAAAAATTTTTTTAAAAAGAAATCAATACTGCAGAATTTAAATCAATATTTATTTGAATGTATACAAAGTGTCTATTGTTACTAATCAACTGAAACTCAACTGTTCTCATTTTGTATAAATTCTATTTAATATGAGTACATTTTCATATATTTGGCTTGATGTGCTTAGAACCCACAAAAATCTACTTGGATGAGAAAGAGCTAGCTGTATGAGGATCTTAGGGAAGAATATCATAGGCAAAATGTCAGACATTTGATATGATTAAGGAAGAGAAAGAAAGATGTGGCTAGAGAATAGTGAATGGAGGAGGCTGGTAGGAAAGGAGGCTGGATTCAGACAGTGTCTAGATTTTGAAACATTTTAGCAGGGTGAGGAAAACAGAGAATGATGCTTCTTAACACACCCCTTTATCTTCTGATTCAGACATGTACGTGCGAACATGAGTATGTGAGTCCTTCTTTCTTTTCATCAAATGCATTTACTTCTGAGAAGTCGGTTAAGCCAGGGATAAAGGGTATTAGATGTCTTCCTATATACTCTGGCTCTTCCTTTGCATAGATTATTGCCTTGATGTTTCCACTGATATTCTTAAATCCAAATACTCTACAGCATTTCCATGTATTTGCCATTCATGGGCCCAACAAGAGCCTTCTATAACTAACTAGCTTCATGATGGTAGCTTCTTGACTTTCAAACTGACACCCAATTATATGTGGGTTGTTTTGTTTCATCTCACTTCAACACGGCTGGTTCCCAGACTTAAGGGCAAATTTCAGTCTTGGGGAACGCAAAAGAATTTGGACAGCTGTTGAATGCTAGAGCCAGCCACTTCTTCTTGCCTTATCATGGGACCAATGTTTTGTTCCAGGGCTTCAGCTCAGTGCGGTTGCTCCAAGGACTGTGTTACTATTCACACTTGTTTTATGATACTGTCCAGTTACCCCTGAATAAGAAAAATATCTTAAAATAATTGCTTTATCAGGTATGGCTCAAACTTTCTTTTACGCCTTTTGGGGAAGGAGGTGGGGACAGTTTAGTGCTTTGCCTGCAAAGCCACAGAACATCTTTGATGCTTTCTTTTTCCCTTCAATTGTCATTGAAAATAACTAGTCATAATGCCTTTGTAAGCCCCGCCTGGCCTCAGCTATGTGTAAATCATGCTCCCAGACAGGGCCCCTTGGTTTAGAGGTCCCATTGTGGGAGTGATTTAGGTAGAGGCGGAATCATGAATAAAGAACACTCACCCTCTTCTTCAGAGGCAGGGGCGAGAGAGCCCGGGAGAGCCCTTCCCAAACATCTCTTTTCAGCACCAGTATTTGGCTAAGAGCTTTAATTTCATTAGACAAATGGGGGCTGGGTTTTTCCATGCATCTCAGCCTCCTTTTAATGTGTAAATTACATAGGATTTGCCACTCATTACAATGGTGATATGATTATTGGCCTCAAACAGACCACACTGCACAGGCCCCCAGTGATAGGCCAGCTAAGAAGTGGCATGTGTGGGAAAAATTGGATAGCACATGTTTTCTGATCACAACCCTCAAAAGAATTGAATTCAAACCAAGTGAGGCTCTCACTTGGTTTACTTAGAGCACTTCGTGCAAAATTGATTCCTGGATGGATGTGACATCACGATGGGTAATGATGTAGTGATGGGGTGAGAGCTGCCCAAGGGCCCGATGCAGTGGAACAGGAGAAAGCTTTTTGGATTTTGGGGCAGAAGCCATCGTCTGGCTGTGTGATTGAGACAAGTCACCCAACTCCTGTGAACCTGTTTCCCCATTCACAAAATGAGCATGATAATGTTTGCCTGATACCTGCAGGTTATTAGGAACATTATTTTTGAAGCACTGCTGTATATGACTATGCTGGGGAATATGCCACTCACATTATCTCATGCCTTTTTTTTTTTTACAATAACTCCTGAAGATAGCTCTAGCCAAGCATGTCTCCCACCTTCGACAAATATATACACTCAACTGCTCAGAACCTATGTCTTCAAAAGAAAGGGGCAATGGTACGAGGTTGGTTATTGATTTGGGAATGGAGAGGCAGTAGAAAATCCACAAGTCCTTGTGAGGAAGATACTCTTTGCTGGGAAGGGGTCAGCAAGAAAAGGACACTTTCTAGAGGAAATACCCTGTGAGTTTATAATTGTGATGGTTGGATCAGTCTGGTAGAACTATGCCGCCATTTGGGCTTAGTGTGAAAAGAATTGATTGTCTCCCTCAAAGGAAAATGTATTCTTCAGGGATGGAATATGTGATGTCGTTTCTACTTTCTCTCATTCACTCATTAATTCATTCACTGTGTATATTTTTTATAAACCCTTTTTGTGGTCTATGTTGTGCCAGAAATTTAGACCTTTAGCTACACAAGACTATTTGTTGTCTTGGTAGATCTATACTGATCCATACTTAAGCACCACTATTCCATTAATGGCTTCCAACACCACCATCTTACTCATTTTCACCAGCACAAACTTGCTATAATAATAATATTTTACATTTGTTTAATACTTTGTGTTACAAAGTGCATGCATTTCTCAGAAATTTTCAGAGTCTGCTCCTTAGAACACCAGATCAGAAAGAAGACTGTAAACATTTCTGAAAGGACAAAGTATATAAGTGTATCTGTTAGGGTGCCAGGGAGGCAGTTTCATTGAAAATTTTGGGCTAATAAGCAATTGAAAATGGTTTCTTTAATACAGGACATCTCAGAGCTTTGAATATTTTTAAATGTTTATTTACCTTTGAGAGAGAGAGAGAGAGACAGAGCTCAAACAGAAGAAGGGGGGCAGAGTGAGGGAGACACAGAATCCGAAGCAAGCTCCAGGCTCTGGGCTGTCAGCACAGAGCTTGACGTGGGGCTCAAACTCACGTACCCCAAGACCATGCAAGAGCTGAAGCTGGTCGCTTAACTCACTGAGCCACCCAGGTGCCCCAAGGACATCCCAGAGCTTTGGATGTGCACCATGATTCTCTAAGAGTATGATAAAGGCAGGGTGAGTGGTGATAGCATGTTACATCTTCCAGGCTATATATTTAGCCAGAGAACTCTTTGTTCATGAGCATCTTTTGGTAGCAATGGCTACCTCTGAGGGTTCCTATGAGAAATGAAGGAGGTATGTTGGTGATATTGCCTAGCACCGACCAGTACACACACAGTAGAGTTTCAGTAGATGACGTCCTCTAATAGCTGTGGGAATCAGGCAGACCTTGGCCTTGCCGCCAATTCCCTTGCAGGTGTGACTCATTTTCTAATCTCGCTGTGATCTGGGTTGATTCCTGGGTCTTGGGTCTCTTACTCATTCCCCTCTGGGACTAGAGGCTAACTTGTCTCCCACCCAGTTGGCTGGACCCTGCCCCCTTCTCCTTTCCCTAGATCTTGCCAGCCAGTGGACTACTTTTAGTATTTTGTCCAACCACTTCTTGAATAACAATTCAAGCACTGATAGATGCAGAGAATAACTTTCCCTCAGAAAATGTGCTGTACTATGTCGCTGTTTGATCAGAAATTTTATTTTATTATTATTTTTTCTAATGTTTATTTAGTTTTGAGAGAGACAGAGCATGAGCAGGGGGAGGGGCAGAGAGAGGTTGAGACAGAATCTGAAGCAGGCTCCCAACACAGGGCTTGAACTCAAGAGCAGGGCCACGAGATCATGATCTGAACCGAAATCTGATGCTTAACTGACTAAGCCATCCAGGCGCCCCTGATCAGAAATTTTAGATATTTGTGCTGGCTTGGACTGGCCCTGACTGTTTCAGTGGCCTGAGCATAGAAAGCCCCAGCCCCTACCTCACCTGTTTTGGCTCACTCTACCTTATCAGTCAGGGCTCCCAGTCAGGGCTTGGTGGACTTTGATTATCTTGAAATGTTCTAGAACTCTGTGTTATACGTAAGTAAATTTATACCTGCTTTATGCAAGTGTCAAATAGGACATGGCTTGAATTCTGATCTCTAGACTACCACGATGATTCTCTTTCTACTATACTAGTGTAGTTGATTCTCCACTACTTTATTTATTTATCTGTTTGTTGGGAAAGGAAGATGACTCATGTGCGCAAGAATTTTGCTAAAACTTTGTTTGATCATTTTATACATACTAATTGCATAAGTAAGTTGGGTCACCCTCACCAACTTTCTGCATTAGGGAGAATCTTATAATACTTATTCTTTTGGGTGACTTACATTTGAAATCATTCCTTCGATAAGGCCTGGGCTGCAGTCATTCTAGCATAAGCTCCGAATTACTGACTTACTCCAAGAAGGACTAGCTTTTGAGAGACAAGATTTCCTAAAGAAACCTTTAAGTCTAAGGATGGAGTCTTGTATATGACACCTGGAACCAAAAACTAGATGCTGGAGATTGCATTATCCACAGAGTGGTGTTTCTTATAGATCAACTCATGTTCAAGGCCCTGACTATGCTCATGCACAGATATTCGGGCCAACTGTGGTCTCTGTTGGGTGGAGGTGGCATCTCTCACCAGCAAATGTCAAGGACAAGTGCCTAAATAATTGATTTGTGAGGCTGATGTCAGTTCAAGAACAAAGACACCAGAGGAACAACCCTGGGGTTGGCCACATGGCAATAAATCACTAGAGGATGCTAGACAGTCAGTATATAGAACATCAGGGAAAGTGACTGTATCTCAAACAGTTCCAGTTCCAAAATATGAAGAAACTGGATATGTGGATAAGAGGATTAAGGGATTGGGGTTTGGGTAGTTCTTTATAAAATCTGGCCAGGAGATCTTCAAAGTTCATTTCTGTATCCAAACATTAAAGAATGAATTAGGTTTATTTCATGAAGAAAAATGATT
Source organism: Acinonyx jubatus (assembly GCF_027475565.1). Classification (NCBI taxonomy): domain Eukaryota; kingdom Metazoa; phylum Chordata; class Mammalia; order Carnivora; family Felidae; genus Acinonyx; species Acinonyx jubatus. Next base: position 132,617,944 of record NC_069381.1, on the reverse strand, counting down.
ATGTACATAACTGGAAGGACAGAAAAAGGAGCCCCACTCCCCTCAAAAACATGAACTCTTGATCATTTATTCATGCTCTCTTAAAGTATTTGTGATGAAGCATGTATACTTGAGAGACAGGTGAGCTGTGGTTAAAAGCCATGGAACAAAATACAGGTAAATGACCTGCCCAGAGAGTAAGCCTGTGACCTTGGGTTTAACTTCTACAGAACCATGTTACGAGCAGCAATAACAATGGAGTTTTTCCTGAGTTCCAAAAATTGCAATGATTGTCATTTGCCAAGCAAAGGCTTCATTCTTTGCTCTAAACTACTGATGCCATTGTATAGATTCTTCATCCAAAGCTTTGAGGGAAGTTATCTAGTGCAAAATATTTTCATTTCATTGTCTTTCCTGAGATCAATGAGTTTAACTTTCAATCTTACTACATTCTGAACTGCTGCAGATGGTGTAGGTGGCAAATATTACACATTTGGTAAGAAAACATCATGGATATAAATACTCTTGTCTTTTTCCCTCAGATCAGTGGAGAGCTTTAAGAACAGGATAAATACCCATCTGCCTGGAAAATCGCCTGCAGGCAGGGTGATGGACTAGATGTCTTCGTTAGATTCCTTCCAACCCTCTGATTCGGAGCTCTCCACTGCTGCCAACAGAGTTAGTTCTGGAGGGACACGCTCAGGACTGCAGACCCTCCTGCCCATGTGCATAATGCCCAAAGATTTTTCGTTGAGATTCATTAAGAACAAGTTTTCTCTTCCAATTCTATGGAAAGATGTGGCTTCTGAAATGGTATCTGCTCCACACACTTTACCTGAACGTGTGGGGCTCTAATAAATGATGGATGATGAAAGTGAATGGCCGGAGAGGGGATCAGCCTCTCAGGGGACCCAGAATCTTTGAGATTTATGTCTTTGAGGGGCGTGGCATGATCCCCAAATGCATCACTAAGCTCACCTGCCAGGTGATGGCCAGTTGAGATCATTATGGCCAACAGCGTGATACTATTGACGGAATTCCCATCCACAGAGGTGCAAGGCGGTATTCTAGTGGAAGCAGAAGTCTCAGTCACTGCTAAAAAGTGTTCCTAATATTAAGCGTTGGCCATACACTTTTATGTATGTCTGTATGCATTAATTGTTGTTTTCATTTAATGTTTAAAGCAAACTATACTTTCTTTAGGAAATATTTATGAAAGCAGAAGTTTGAAGACTAAAATAAAAATAATCCTTAATTCCCCAACCCAGAAAAAAAATCACTGTCGACAGGATGGCGCAGACATTCGCATTTGTGATTGAACATCCTGAGCACTTGAAAAATTGACATATGAACTCATCCCACCATAGCATAGAATTTGCCCCTGAAAACAGAGTAAATTATAGAGGGAAATTTAATCGTCCACTTCAGAGCACTAGTGATTCTTTATTTTTTCACTTGACGAGTAATTTTTGTGTTCTTTGGAGTACAAGCTGACAAAGTTACTTTGTGTTACTTCTAGTGCAGGGATGGGGAGGGAGGCGGCAGGAACCCATCACCAGGCCCAGCTCCCACAAGAACCATCATACCAGTACTGTTCTAGACTTACATTCTTCCATTTTCGTCATTAGTGCTAGCAGCTAGTCTCTATCTAAACCCATCACCATTTTTATACTTTTCAAAAATTTGTTAAAAGTAATGTTTTCCTTTGGATAATTTAAATCACTTTGCGGAACGTTCCTTGATTTGTAACAATGCAACCATTTTGAGAAGTGGCTGCCGGTTAGCTGCCTAATTTGTACCCTATGTAAATCGATCCCTCCACCCTGGTGCTTGTACACTTGATATTTCAAATGCATACAACAGCAATGCAACTAATTTATATGTTTCATGGCCTTTGAGTTGCTCATGATTAGAAATATTGCATATGCATATGTTAGAATTTTACTACTTTTCTCTACAGGCTTTTTCTCTCTAACTCTGAATGTGGGGTGTGTATGTGTGAGTGTGGTGCATATATAGCTCCTGCGTGTTGGAATTTTTCACTTAACTCTCTGTGAAACATTTACCCAGTTTGTTACTAGCATCAATCACTTTATTGATTGATTTGTCTATTGCACCATGGTAGTCTTACTGCCCAAAATATACACATCATAAAAGCAGGGAACTAACTTTATTGTGCTGCTCATTGCCATATCCCCAGCATCTAGAATAAGTCCTAGAACACAACAAGGTGCTCAACAAACATTAGCTTATTGAATAAATCCGTGACTGAAATATTCGCTGCATATACAATTTTCAATGACTGTGTAGCATTTCCTGAAAGAGGCATAACCAAATTTTGATAACTATCCCTCTATTGTTGATAATAAAGACTGTATAATATTTTTGTTATCATGACCAATGATCTGAACAACGAAAATCTTGGTCACTCGTTTTGAGTTTTTCCGTAAGGGTAGATTCTAGAAGTAGAATGGCTAGGTCAAAGCATAATCACTATGCAAAGTTCTTACAGTTTAATATATTATGCTTTTATCCCCCCTCAGAACACTAGAATAAATTTTACACTTACAAGCAAAGCACGAAAATGTACATCTTACCACATCCTTGCTTCATGGAGAGACTTTTCAACTTTCTCAGTTCCAGAATTCAAGGGAATTCCATTTCTATTATGGACATTATATTAGTCAAGCTATCTCTAGTTAGCGTAACAAAAATTCCCAAATTTTCACACAATAAAAGTTTTTTTTTCCTTGTTCATGGTACAGTCTGATGTAGCTTGAGTGACTCTTCAGGGCAGCTATTCTCTAAGCAGGAGGACTTCCCTCCAAAAGGGCACTTCACTCCCATACGTGTGTGTGTGTGTGTGTGTGTGAGAGAGAGAGAGAGAGAGAGAGAGAAGCAGAGACAGAGAAATCGACATACCGAGTGGAGTGTTTTATGGCCCAGCTAGAGGTCAAGTATATACTTCTGCTCACATCCCATTGACCAGACAGAAGTCAGTCATGTGGTCCCATTTAGATGCAGGAGGGGCTGGAGAAATCCAGTTTTCCTAAATACCTGATCAACAAATACATTACGTCTTGAAACAGCTTCTAAAAATGGCTTCTTTCACTTTTTAGATAGCTGAATAGTGGAGGCTGCCTATTACTAGATCTGATGCCCTCCATTCTGCTCAGATGATCTACACATTCCATTTCCTACGACAGTGGCCAGGACCTTGGCCACTAGTATTCACAGAGCAAAGACAAAGAGAACAAGCACAAGTCTTGTCAGGGATGTGGTTCCTTGCCCTGCAATTGAGGAGAAATGCTATTCAATTTACCTACCTTTAAAGTTCGCTTTTGGTGTCCTGGAACAATTCCAACTTGGATAATTGCATTCTGCTGATCTAAAATTCCCCTGTAGCTTCCTTTGGATGAGCTAGCCTTCATTTCCCCCTCTACACATTGTAGGGTAGTGTTACTGGCATCCAGTGATCGCTCCATTCCACAAAGAAGCTGGTTTCATTTCACCACTAGGAAAGTGATCCCTGGGTGAATACATAGAGCCTGCAGGTTTCTTTGGTTCCTTAAGTGTGGAAAACATACATTTAATGGATTAGTTAATTAGTGACTTGGAACTCTACATGGTGGAAGAAATTAGTAATCTGTTACGTTATAAATTTAACTCTAAAAATTAAAAAAAAATCATCTTCCCAAGAATATGTAGTAAGTACCTTTTGACCCAACAAATAATGCAGTAAATTTTCTGTTTGCTAAACATGAGATATTATGATATCTTGAAGAATACCTATGGAGTCTACCCTAGAGTATTCCCATAGCAATATATTTACCTCTGTCCAAAATAATAAACTTCTTCTCTCATGGTTTTCAATGAATAGAATTAACATTTATAGAATTACTCTTTTTTTCCTCCCAGGAGTATTCATTTTACTAAGTAGTATACACCATCCCCAATTAAATGCTTAGGTGGGCTAAAATAGTAAGGGATGATATTAATTTTCATCCAGAAATAAAATATTATTGGTGGTGGGTGATTCCTTTAACAATTGCAGGCCAATTTGTAATTAAAGGATCTTTTAGCAAAGTATCAGAGCAAGTACTACTTATTGGGGTCATGAAAACAACCCTTCCCCCAAAATATGGCTGTTGAGCAATTACTAAGGTTGAGCTTGAAACTTGTAGAGATCTTTTATTTTTGTCTCTAATACTAAAAAAGAATCTAAGCTTATTTCTGATTTACGGATTTCAAAGCTCCCATAACCAAAGGAGGGAGATTTTCTAGCAGTAGGGGGTTATCCTATTAAAATTCATCATGATTCTCTTTACTGAAAGGAGTAAACAAGAATCAATTTTCTTTCATAAAGAAGTTGGCTGAGACACAAGTTGATCTAGGACAGATCTGATGGACTCATGAAAGTTTACAGACACTTCAGAATCACAATCTACAATTTACAGGGAATTCTTTCCCCCTTCTTTTGCTTGGGCAGAGGGAATGGGGGAGAGGAAATCTGTATTAGGAAGAAAAAGAGAGGCTCCCTAGCACGCACAAAAGGATTTTATAGCTTTTAATTCTGCTAAGCCACCACTACATGGAAGATGCACAGCACTGTAATTATCTGGCCAGATAGATGTAATTGTATCTATCAAACTAAATAGAACACTGTCAGATGACAGCCAAGATTGGATTGTCTTCAAGGGTCAGACAGAAACCTAGAGTGACCTCATTTCTCCCTTCTCACCATGCCTGTTTTCTCAGTCTTTGATGGGGACCCATTTTGCTAACCATGTGAAAACATATACAGTAACACTGTCTTTTTGCTGTATGCCAACAGCCTCCCTAGAGACCACACTCGGTTTACTTGGGCCCGGGGGATTAAGCCTGCCCAGGCCTCCCTTGTATTTGAAATGTATGATATTGATATCAGTGCTTAGGGAGAATCAGTCCTCTGCAATGAACAGATCATGCCTGGCTCCATAAAGTCTACATTGCATGGAGAGATGTATAGGCTGGGTGGAGAGGGGCCAAGTCAGGCTTTTGCTCTGGAAAGCAAGTATTAGGTCATGAATTAAAGAGTTTGTTTCCTGGCCTGGTCCTTAATATTCAGAACATTTCCACGGGCTGTCTAAATAGATTTCAACTTCTGAGTAGTTTTACGCGTGGTGTGGCAGCAAATCATTGTTGTCTCATAGGTGCTAGCTGGGTATCAGCATTAATGCTTCTCTGCCATGCTGTCTTTAAAACCAGCACACCCCCACCCCCTTGCTCATTTATAAGCAGTTGGAATCCATTTTCATGGAGTTCCTCCAATCAGGATCATGTCCAAACCATTTTGGTTTTTTTGAGCCTTCCATACTATATTTACTGTGTTTAGTGAAAAGCTGGATTCTCCCCCTGCTAAGTAGCAAACCCATGATGGTTGAAATATTCCACTAGTTCTGCCGCATTTATGGAAAGAGACAAAACACACAGAAGATGTGAGCGATTTCATCTCCCATCCTGGTATGCCTTTCGGTCATTCTTTAGCAACTTGCTGCCACTGAGTCATACAGGTCCCATTGTTTGTGGTCCGTGCTTCTGAGGGGAACCAACCTCTACTGAAGGCAGGTTTGCTTTGTGCCTTTTAGCACAAAAATGCATGACACTTCTGCATATGCTGTGTGTTAAGCTTAACCAGGTTAACGCCCCTCTGCCTGGGCTTTTGGAAAAGAGTCCCAAATTGTCACATGTAAAGGGACATTTCAGTGCTGATTTTTATTTCCATGAGATTAAAAGTGAAACATGTAACCACAAAGCTGGTTTATGTCATCCCCTGTCGGAGCCAGCAGTCATGCCAAAAATTAGATATTTGATAGGTTTGTGAGAGAAACAGATGCAGAAGGATGCCATTCCCACAATTTAGACTCCTTCTTATCTTTAAGCTAGAAAGAACATTCCAGATGAAGAAAATCTATTTTATTGGCTTTAAAAAATAGCAAAGAAAATGTAGAAATAAAAAAACGCTAATTTAAAACTGATGTCATTCTTGGGGACTTATAAACTGCAAATTGGTATTTCTAACTAAAAAGGAAAAAAAAAGTCGTTCAAGACATGCTTACTTGATGTTTTCATTTATGCTGCATTTTTACCTCAGCCGTGGTGTTATAATTGAGAGAAAGTATCTACGACATACATTCACATATAGTGGTATGTGAACATAGACAAGAAAAAAAAAGTAGAGAGAAAACCATAAACCTCGAAAAGGCTAAAACATCCAAAAAGTATTCTCTCAGCTTTTTTGGGGAAGCATTTTGTGTCCCATTCTTTTTATTTAATTCTGCCAGCTGTCTGCTAAACAAATCTAGCCAGGTGGGGCTTATAACCCATGACTAAAAAACCTACTAGTGCAGCTGTCCAGCTTGCCCGAAGGAAGAATTCAGACAAATGGCAGGAACGAAAAGATTGTTTTGTTTTCAAGAAAGTAGCTACTGTACCTTCTTTGGGTTCTGTTGGCTTAAGTTAATCCATAACTCCCTAAGGTTTTAGAATACCACCTTTTAAAATTTTTTTAGTTTATTTTTATTATAATTAGCTTAAACTATTATAATTCTCCCTCAGATAAATGCTTTGTTTTATTTCGTAACCTGGCACTGAGTTGTCCATTTTTTTTTTCTTTTGAAGAGTTAGTGACTGCTAAATTTTGTGGTTTTTTTCCTTTCCTTTCTTTCTCTTTTCTTTCTTTTCCCCCCCCCTCTCTCTTAGGTGGGAACGAATTATTAGTGAACCGTGACTGAACTTTATTCCTAAGTATTGCATAATTAAATGTGGAGCTATTTAAAGGTGAAGGTTGGCACGGCTTATTCGTGAGCAGAGGAACAGAACAGGCTTCTTCGCACTGCATCACCAGTCGACCTCAACTGTGAATTTCTAGTCAGCAAATGGGCGCTTCATTTGGTGCATTTGAGCAGAGGAAGACGAGAGCTGCTCTAAAAATGATCACGTTGCCATCTGATGTACAGCTCCATTGATGACAAATCAATGCGTAAACCACTCACTTCCTTTCCCCACTTATTTGACATTTATCAATTCAGCGAGTCTCAAAATTTCCGTCAAGCCTGCCGAAAATTCTTATTATCTCGTGAAAAAGGCTGAGAGAGTTACAGCTGGTCCTGGTCTTTGGTCCCAGCACCTGTTCAAGAGATATGACACTCATTCAGGATTAGGACAGGGTGTTGATTGTAGCCAGACTTTGGTAATCCTCCACGGGGAGGTACCTGGGATGCCAGTGTATTGATGCCCTTCAAAGAAGAAATGGCATGTTCAGCAGTCTTTGACATGCAAAGTAAAACACTCACTATGCTTGTTAGCCGGCCATGATTTGTGCACAGATTTAGAAGAAGGAGGCTGAATGGGATGGTGAGAATTTTCTTAGCAAGGGCACACGTCGTTCCATAAATGGGTGAGGATAGTTGGCCAAATCTCTGAGAGGATTTGGCAAAGAGCTAGAACTAAGGGGTTGGCATATTCAGTTGCCTTGTTTTTCCATTTATAGGGACACCAGGAAACAATGCCTGTAGTCTGAGTCGTGCAGGTCAAAATGGTGTCCAGAATAAACAGGCCAAGCCAGATTACTGTTCAAGTTGCCTTTATTTTCTTTTGTTATGTAACAAGACATGAGTGATATTGGCCTGGGTGCCCACAGACCGAAAAGAAAGCAGGCCAATTTTTCAGGAGGAAATTCAAGTGCTGGTGCAGAACTAGCCCTCACAGCTTGTTATTATTTGATGAGGAAGTAATGGGGAATTTTTGGCAAAACTGGTATATATGCATGACAATAACGCACCACTAAAAACGAATGACGTGGCTTAGCCTTCCGAGGATTTGCACATATATTTGCATCTTAGAAGTAGATACACTGTGCAAAGATGCATGGACAAACCAGGTTAAAGAAAGTAAAGCGTCACTTCCCTTCCACCCTCCTTGCCACCCCTGAAGCCCAAATCAGGTACTCTTCATATGACAGCATCCACCTTTGTCCGAAAGTTATGCTTTCTTTGGGCATTTGGACTTCACTACTTTACTTTTGGGCAGTGCAAGCAGCCAACATAGAGCTACTACAGTAACTCTGTGGTTAATCAGGCACAAACACCAAGAAAAAACCCCACGAAAATTACAAATACAGCATCCTTTGCTCTTAGTGCATGGTACTGATAAGAGAAAAGAATGAATATCTGTTTAAGAAAGAATACCCCAAACTCCATACATGTAAGAAGTGGTTCTTTGTAGAAAAAAATTAGAAAGGAAATCTCATAACATTTCCTGCTTTTTCCATTCTTCCATTATGTATGCACGTGCATATGAATCTGTTTATATTTAAATTCTCTTTAAGTAAATCCTTAAATGTGGGCAAGGATTGCTCTCTAATAGAGTGCAGACAGGCAAATCCATAATACATACATTTTCTATATTTTCTCCATTTTGAGAATGATGAATGGAGATCCAGATGAATAAATAATTTATACTTGTGGAAATAGAAACATGTACATGTGTTAGGCAAAAATCTTAGAAATCTTCATCTCTAACCATGTGGTCAGTATAAACTGATATTATAAAGATGGAAAAGTTTTTGCCAGTGCCATCGCCATTAACAAAAACATTTACAGTGGAACTAAAGATTTTTTGTATAAAATAAGTTTGTAATTATAGGACAGCTTTCTCTTACAGACATTCAGATATGGCATGTACATAGCAAGTTTATGAAGCAAATGCTTGTATAATATAGCATGATCTGAAACATGGCTGTTGGGTTTGTTGTTTTACATCTGCACGGTAATAGGGTAATCAAGTATCTTCTTTAGTTTTATGTCTTCTTCCGAGCATCCTAGCCCGTCCTTCCAAGACCCGTATCCTAGCCTTCACGCAAATGCTTTCCCTGTTTCTAGTGTTGTATCATTATGTCAACATTTTGCTGACTTCTAATCCCCAAGATCATGAACTGGATTTGAGTATTTAACCTTGAAACTATTTCTCAATGGGGAAAAAAAAATTAACACTGAATTTTTATCATGTGTTAAAAATAATTTCCTCATAAAAAGAGTGGCATGTTTTTAAAATTATTCAATCAAAATATGCAACAAATAGAATATGCAATATTTGAGAGCATATGAAGTATAAATGGACAAATTCTATAATATAACGGTGGAGGAGCACAAGACCCAAGGTTCTCACAAGTTTTCCAGCCCCACAGCCCTTTTGGCATCGTTTCTATTACAGCCCAGCATACTAACAGTGTGTTTCTGTTTCATGCAGGTAGAAGTGAGAATCTGAGGCTCATTTAACAGTGTGAATTTTCCCAGTGTATCACCATTACAGAAACACCTGAGCTTTCAGTCTTTTTGCTGATCCTCTCCGAAAGTTCAGCTGTTTCAGTCACTGTGCTGTCAGTATATTTACCTTCCATATTCTATTCTATCCTTCTCTTTCGCCTCTCCCCCTCTCTGCCTCTCTTCCTCCCTTCCATCTCTCTTTGCTCAGTTTTGGCTTCCTTCTGTTCTATTTCTTTATCCTCTCTCCTTTCCTTCTGGTTTTCTTTTTTTCTTCTCCTAAATTTCCCTTTCTCTTGTTGAATTAAAAACAAAACAAAACAAAAACAAAAACCTGACCTTTAAGCCAAGCTTTTTCTTAATGCCCATGGACATCCTAAATTCTACAGTTTTTACTTACGCACTAAAATGTGAAAAAGTTCCAACAATGCTGCCTGTCAAAGAGATTTCTAGAGAAATCTTATTTAATGATTTCATTTTCTCTCAAACATGTTCCCTGTCTCACAATCATTAAAAAGGCTACACAGTCACGCTGTTTGGGTTTAAGCAACTAACGTAATGTATAGATTGGACTTCACACAGCCATCGTCTATCGAGTCAGAATGGAGAGACAGACCTTCTCAAGTGTTCTCATGTTGTACTGTTTACAAGGCAGTCCTGTAGTTCTGGTTTACAGCACCGCTTAGATCCTGTTACAGTTATACTTAGATCTTTCTTTTGGTATAATAGAATTTAATGAGAAGGAAAGTGTGCTTTCAGTTCGCATTTTTGGAAGGATTTATGGGTAAACTTAGGGTATGTAAAACCGCATTTACCCCCAAAGAAGCAAAGGATTCATTCACAGATACAATAAAACGTTCCTACCTGAATTGAAAAAGGAAGGAATTCTTTCTCAAATTTTTATGAGTGTGTCAAATATTAAAAAATATATTTTTTTTCCGAAGCCAACAAGTTTCCTACCTTTTGTGGAGGTCCACCTTAAGGTCGGTTACAACTCTGGTGTGCTGATCATTTGCAAGCCCCACTGCTGCAACCAAGGAAGGGCGGGGTTGCATCCTGAGACATCTGTGGACCAGAGATGCTGGCAGGGACCACAGAGCTTTCCAGCGAAGTGACTGCTCCCAGCTTGGCTGCAGGAACAGTCGACCTGAGGCGACTACTTCCACATATCAACACTTGTCAGTGGTGGTCTGAGAGACACAGAGACTGCAGGGAAGGGGAAATACCTGCTTTAGGGAGAGCTAACCAGCTACCCCACCCCCTCTATCATCAAATCTTTCGGACGGAAGAGAGAAAGAAAGCCAAGTAGGAGAAAAGTATACAGGAATAAAGCCAATTAAGTGCTTAAATTATGGCACTGGTTGGCTTTGGTGATTGGTATTTAGCTATATAATGAGTTTCTAAAAATTCAGAGCACCTATGATTATCCAACTTTAGAAGAATTTCGTTTATCTGGGTCAGCGGTTCTAAATACACTGTTGCAGTGCATATGTGCTTGTTGTGATTCCTTGGGAGGTGGTTCACGTGTAATTTGTGATAAGTAATTGTTTTCAATCGATTTACTTAAAAATAAATTAGAGCAGAAGATCCAAAGTTATTCCTACAATAATTGCTTTCTCACTCATATTCCCATTTGCAGTCTTTTTTAAAAAATTTTTTTAAAAAGTTTTATTTATTTTTGAGAGAGACAGAGAGAATGAGTGGGGGAGGTGCAGAGAGAGAGGGAAAGAGAGAGAATCCCAAGCAAGCTCTGCACTGTGAGCACGGAGCCTGATGCGGGGCTTGAACTCACACACCGTGAGAGCATGACCTGAGGTGAAACTAAGAGTCCGACTCTTAACCGACTGAGCCACTCAGGTGCCCCTCCCATTTGCAGTCTTGAGTGATTTAGCTAGAGTTGTGGGGATTGCACAAATCCTTAAATGTCCCTGAAACTCTGCCCCACGTGTGAACATCTTTTACCACGTGTTTTGCGGTGGGAACACAAGCCAAATGCTGAGATCCGTTGCTTTAGCATTTGAGTTCCTAATATGGTTTATTTGTCCACACTTAGTCTCATTGTAATCATGACATAATAGAGAAAAAAAAAAGTATGATTTTGTTAATCATCTACTAATAGTGACGAACAAGGCCTAAAAAAGATGGTCTAGTTGCTCTTTCTATGGGCTCAATCACAACTAAACATGACCCAGAATGGTCAGCAATGACACACCCTGTGATCATTTCAATTTGGATTCAGAATATAAAGTGCTGGAAAGTGCTACAATTAGGTAAAATTTATAATGGAACCTAAAATATGAAGACTGCACATGGTCCTAAGAAGCAGTTGTATTAAAGATGTATTAAAGCTTTTTCTTGTTAAAATAAGTTCGAAATTGGTCTTGGGATAAGCAAGCCTTCTTTCACTCACTTTTGCTGAAGTTTGAAGCACTTCAGTGACAGTGGACACATCCAGCACCTCTAGAAATTGTGAGCGGGCATTATTTTATGTATTTATTGAGTTATTTGTTTTATGCTTGTCTTCTTTTTTAGAAAGTAACCTACATGAAAACAGGGATTTCATGTTTACATTTATATCTGATGCGCCTCTAGCAGTTATAACGGCACTGGATCGGACATGCCTTGGATGCTCAACAAATATTCGCCAAATAAAGAAGTGAAAAAAAAAATCATCTGCTTTTTTGCCAGGAGACATCAGCATCACCTTCTGACCATCTCAGAACCCAGGGTCTCAAAAGCTATTTTCACATCTTACCTTTTGCAGAATCATTCCAGAGAGGTCAATGGATGTAAGGCATGGGCTTTTAGAAAAAAGAGAAAAAAGAGAAAAATCTGATCCCAGTTTCACTAGCCAACACGATAGTTCTGGTTTCTTGAGGTATTTGGCAAAGGGGAAAGCACAGGTTGAACTGTTTAGAAAAGATAAAGGATCCTTTTCTGAATTTTGAAAACTGGGGCTTTGACACACGGTTTCAAAGTTGATTGAGCACGTAAAGCCCAACGAAGACAGATACTGCAAAAGCGAAGAAACCCTAGCTGATGAGTGCCGCAAGTGTGAACACACCACACCAAAACCATGTGGAAATAATAGCCTATATCGGCAACAAAAGCTTCCATTTAATGAGAACAGTGCCATTGTTCTTGAAATTCTAATTTGGTAAACATCTTACGGCGCTGACTCATCAGTACTGAAAATCCAATAACAAATCACCACTGTGATTTAGCACTAACCCTGGAATTCACGTCACGAAGTGTGCTCCAGCATCCGCTGAAACTCAAACAGGTCGCTGAAAGGTGCATTTCATCAGCAAGCAATTTAATTCATATCAAAGGAATTTTACCCCAATTGAGTGGCAACTGGTTACTTTTGAAAGCAGTTAACTGTTGGGGGAAATGAGTTGTGTTCGTTCCCCACACAAAGGTAGTAGTAATCTGTAATCCTAGATGTTTTAAAAGTCGTTTCTTCAAGTTTCATAGCAAACAATATGAAATAACAACCCAATATCTTTGTATCTTAATCATGTTCGGTAACGAAACCCTTTAGATAATTGGCACTGTTTCTGTAGTAGGCCAAACTTTCTTTCAAGTTACAAATACTCACAAAAGGTTTACATTATAAGGGGCTGCTTTGGAGATGTGCAGATTTAGTTTGTAAGTACAAAGTGAACATGCAAATTGCCTTATCTTGTGGGATTCACAAACAACCATCATTCAGATTGATTTAATACATGGCTTTTTATCTTTAAAAGTGTTAATTAGAAAATAGGGACAGTTCTCTGAACACTTAAGAGTAATAAATAGATCAAAACAGCATCCATGCTTCTGTGATGGAACTTCTGAAGGCTTTGTAAAAGGATTAATACAATTGTCAAAAAGACCACAGTATACATATTTAATAGTGTTAGCAAGCTACAATTACATTTTTAGGACTTTATAGCTAAGTTTTTCAGTATTTACTATCTCGGAAAACTGAGATTTTGTGCAACTTTTGTACAACGTTTTGAAGTTACCATTTTATTTTAATTTTTCTACCTTGGACCTCCAAACACACTCTTCCAGAAAAGATTCCAAGACTACAAGCGAATATCAGAAGTCACTCAGATAAAGATGGGTTGTTAGAATTGCATAAAGTAAAATATTAAGAGAAAAAAACAATTGTGATTTGTGCATTGTCTTTTGAATGAAAAAATATAGAGCTATTTACTGAGAACATGCCTGCGTTGTGAAGTTTCCCCATGACAGTTAGGTGCATGGGCTGAGGAGTCACTCTTGGTTCTCCTGTTGCCCAGCTCAGTGACTTCAGGCAGGTGACGTTACATCCCTGTGCTTTGGTTTATTTGTCAAATGTGCAAAGTCCCGGTTCCTTTCTCCTAGGGTCTTATAGTGGGGATTAAATAAGACTGGGTTGAATGGTGCCTGGCACTTGATGAAGTGTTTGGTAAGTTATGATAATTGAGGCAATTGCTCCTGAATGTAGATGGAGGTTCTCACTAGGCTTACTTATATGGTTATCCTATCATCAGCATTGAAAATACTTGGGAATGCCTCTTCAAATTTATGAGAAAGGCAAACACGCCCAGTACAGGGTGAGGGCCCTTAGCATCTGCATGTCCAGACAATTTGACTTTCCCTTCCCCGCAAGACAAGAACTCAAGGGTCCAAGCCATCACGGGAACCAGTCCCTTTCTAATGCTCTCACTGTGTCTTATTTACTTTGTCTTCATTCAATATTTTGACTTAACTAATAATACATGCAGGTGGCAAAACAGTCAAGAAGTATAAAATCCACAATCAAATTAATTTGTTAGAAAATACAAGGTTTTTTTTTTGATTTATCATTTTAGAAAATATCCCTGCATCTTGCTCTGTCCCCCTTTTTTTAAATTTCTATTTCTTTTTATTTTTAAAAACTTTGTTACGCCTTTTTCCTGATCACAGCTTCTAAACCTGTTTAAAAGCTGTTTAAAGGCTAAACCCAATAGCTTTTAAACAGGAGACTCACACTCCCCGGGCATTTGGCCCCTTGAATGGTGAACTTCCTCTGGTTTCCCTGTCAAATGGCCTTTCCCTTTTTGTTTCCTGCCTGTTGGTCTGTTATTTATTTATTTTTTTAAGTTTAGTATTTATTTTGAGAGAGAGAAAGAGAGCGAGAGTGCATGGGCACACGTGCAAGTGCAAATGGAGGAGGGGCAGAGAGAGAGAGAATCCCAAGCAGGCTCTGCACACCAGCAAAGAGCTGGATATGGGGCTCAAACTCACAAACCCTGAGGTCATGACGTGAGCCGAAACTAGGAGTCAGGTGCTTAACCAACTGAGCCACCCAGGTGCCCCTGGTCTGTTTTTTAGGCACCCCCCTGCTTCTGGAAGACAGCCTCCAGACGCTGTAACTTCTCCCTCTGCTTCCACTATACTATGAATCCTTTTCATTAATTGCCTTACCTTCTCTTACTTCAAGATGACAGTACAGGAGAATGTTGTGAAACTCTAGTGGTTGGAAGTCACTATGAATTTTCTATTATTTCCCCTCAGTTGTGTCCTCTTATTTATTTCAACTGTATTGAGCTTGTTTGAGCACACTTACAAGCCTGGCAATATAGTAAGTGCTATATGTATATATCTTGTCGAATTGCTTCACTAATCCTATAGTTTATGCCAATCACAAGGGAACCATGATCCTCATTTTATAGATGAAGAGGCAGGTTTAGGGACATTACGTAGTTTGTCCAACATCCCACAGTTTACAGGTGGCTGAGCCAGAATACAGAACTGGCCTGCCTGCCAAGGTTTTCGCCACTGTGCCAAGCATCGCCTTTCTACGCTCTGGTCTTCCTTCAGCTGATTTGCATTCTGTGACCCCACCATCACCATCATCAGGGTATGCTGCTTCCTCATTTCCTGAGAACACTGGGGCCACTCAGATCTTTCTCTTTGTCCTTCTTCTCCCCCTTCATGTCTTTATGTTCTACCTGTTCTTGATCACCTACGAGCCGCAAGGATCTAGGCCACCTTCCCTATTCCTGAGCAAACAGAGGCTCAGAGAGAGGGCTAGCTAGCATGGTGAACTGAGGGCAGCACTAGGACTACCACGCAGGCCTTTGGACTCTTGTCTAGTACTCTCATTGCCCTGGGCCTCTTCTCAGAGGAGGCAGCTTCACATGGGCTCTTTGCCTAGACACTTTGTGTGCCCTCATTCCCTTCTCTTCCACTTCGAGATCCTACAGTTTCATGAATAGCATTCCATTGGCTCTTTCCATTGGCTCCTTCTTTCTGTTTATAGATGTTTTAGATTTTCTCACCTAGACATACGAACAGAAAGCTTTCTCTGGACCTTACTACTTTCTCAACTTCTGTCTTCTCTCTCTCTTCTCCCTCTCCCTGCTCCTTCTCTCTTATGGTACCAACTCCTGTCGGAGTTAGTTATTTCCCTGCATTACATTCTTTTTCACTCACTTGTTCCTTTATTCCTTGCAATTTTGACTTTCATACCAGCTACCATACATCCTGGTTGAAGCTATTATTCCTAAAGACATCCCTATGCATTTCATTGTCAAATTCAGTCCCTGCAATCTGAAAGGTCTTCATAATTGTGGCCCCTGGAAGTCTCTGAAGGTTTGAACTTGCTTTGGATTCCAGAGGCCATCCTAAGCATAGGCAGAAATATAGATTTCTAGCCTATTGGGCTAGTCCCAACTAAGCAATTTGTAACTCATGCCTCTCTTTTAGCCTTGACTTTAATTAAAAATTCTGTTAATAATTGCCCAATTTCTGACTCTTCATTTTCTTTCTTGTACTAGAATCAACGTTTTAGAATCTGTGTAGAATCTCATGTCCTCCAGTATTGGGAGCTCACCTTTTACTGCCATTGTCCCCCAGGGAGTAGAGCCCACCTCTGTACTGTAGCCTAATCATGAACATTCTCCTAAACCCTGAGAGATGAATGCCCCTGGCATGTGCCTCCAATATCTCTACCTTTTGGATATCTCATTATCACTGGTTTTTGGATTCTCCAGCAGGGCACTTAATTCTGAACAGAGCTAACTGCCTCTCTAAACCACACCAGTATTCTGTTGCTCCAGTGAACTTTCTCCCTGCACAGCAAACAGATCTGTCCTAGTGGCAGGGCGAAGTCGAATCGCAGATTCCAGAATCTTCTGGAGCTGTATCATTTTCAGATTCTCTGCAACATGAAACTCTCCTGCTTGCACCCACACACTGCACCCGTCTTCCATCCTTTATTGTCTGTAATAACAACTTAATGTGAGCTCACTTCCTATTTTGCTGGTGGTGCTCTTATTCCTTTTTGGAAGTCCTTCTTACTACCTTTCCCTTCTCTTTTTACCATTTCTCCTTTGGAATTCTCATTTATTTCTATAACTTCATTTAGATATTCTATCTTTAATACCTCTAATCTCAATATGGTCACAAAGTGACACACATACAACTCTCTGCTCTGGAACCTTTTTAATTAGATGTCCGAGGACACATTCATGTTAATATATCCAGAAATAGTATGTCATTTTCCAACACCATAAAAAATGTTCCAGCTTCTTTTGCTGTTCCCCTCCTACTATTATTAAGAGGACTACCATTCTCCTAGTTATTAAGATTAAAATTGTATGGTCATGATTGATTTCTTTTACTTTGTTGCTTCCACATCCAATCAGTTACCAGATCTAGGTACTTCTTCATTGTCAAGGGCATCTTGGCTTTCTTTTCTTTTATTCTAGACATCACTATTCTGGTTAAAGATTTCATTATTTCTTCGTTGAAACCCACACATTAGCTCACGTGGCTTTTGCTGGTTTTGACTCTACCTTTCCTGTCACTGTAGAAATACTATTTCTAGGGCAGGGTTCTGATTAAATGAGATGCTATCTGCAAGAATTACTTTATGTTAACTGTTGTATGAATACTAGTAGTTTATCTTATTATGTCACTGACTTGCTCAAATATCATTAAATTTTCCCCAGTGCCTACTGAATAAAAACAAAACGCCACTGTCTGTTTTTTAAATGTCCTGTAATATCATCCAAGTTTATCTTTCCAGGTATTTCCTACTAAACCTTATGAATTTTTTTATCCAGGTGAAAAATCTTGCCATTTGTTGGATCCGTCCCTATCACCTGAACTGTGTTCATGCCATTCTACCTCTCCCCTGCCCCCTGAGTTGTCTCTGCCCCACTGAGATGGAAATAAACTGAAAAAATGATATCTGGAATTCTTTGGTAAAGGAAAACTGTCATTAATTAAATTTGGGTGCAGCACAGGTCTATCTATTGATTTTGCATTGTTCTTTGGGTCATATCTGAACATCAAGTCATAATCCTTCTTTATCCATGTGGTTATCTTTGGAAGATAAAAAAATAATAGGTATTGACCATATAGGAAATAAAAAGAGTTGAGGAAATTAGTTGATAATACACTCAATATGAGTTGAGAGTATAATGCCTCTATTAGAAAACTAGCAAGATTAGGCTGCACAGATTTTAAAAATATCTGTTTTTGTGGGAAATTATGATCCCTTGATTCTCAGTATTGCTTGGTCTCTATTAGCATATCATGTCTGGGTTACCCATTTGAAGAGGGGCATTGGCAGACTAGAGTACATGCAAAAAAGATGGCTAGGATGGTGAAATTTGTAGAAATTACCTTGCAAGTTAAATGCAAGGAGGAACCAGGGTAATTTAACCCATAGAAAGAAAAGATTAAAGAAAGACTCTCATCTGTCATAAAGAAGAGTTGCTGTATATATTTCTCCAACGAATAGAAGTAGGACAAATAGAACTATTTGTGAATCAATATTACAAAAAGCATTTTTAAGCAAGACTTCTCCTATGGTGGACAGTAAAGATTGAGTCTGATTAACCAAGATTTCTTTAGAAGGATTTCCTACAGGAGAGGGATGTCATACTAGCTGTCCATAAACACATCTTTAAATCTTAAGATTCTAAAACTTAGAGAAACCTCTTAAGAAGTCATTGGAATAACTTTATATAAGAACAAGAGACACAGTGGACACCCTTTGCTAGGCCAAGGCTAGACAAAATCAAGGTATGCACTAGGGTAGAGGAAGCAATGGAAGACACTCTTCCCAGGAAAAATATCAACAGAATTCATATTTGGGTGATTTATCAAAAATGATTCTTTGCTTAGGAGAGTGATGGTGCCATGGTGACTATGAGAGAACAGCTGGCCACAAAAGACCTCTGGACTTGGATGAGTAGATTAGAGGGTAGTTTTGGAGCAAATGCAATTTACCTGGGAAGGTAGTGAAAAGATGGTCACTGGCATGTGAATCGTGTAGCTATGGGAGAAAGTCATGTTCATAATGAGGATGGTAGGAAACTTGCCTGATTCCCAGAGGACCGCTTCTGAACCCAGCAGAAACAGCCTCCTGACCATGACAATGCCTTGGGTTTCAACTGGTGGACTTGATGTTTACAGTCCCTTCTCTTACCATATCTCAGCTACTTTTATCTCCATCTGCATTCTATTTTCCTTGCATGGTGCTCTGGCTAAACTCGTGGGTGCCAAGCTTTCTCAATGAGCTGTCAGTCTCTTGGCCTTCCATTTGTCTTCAGGTTGTCAACTGCAATTTTGATCACAGTTGAATTTTATTCGGCACAGCTGCACTACCACTTGCATGAACTGGTCTTCAGTGATTCTCTACTCCACTGCCTTTCCCCGCCCCCCCATTTTTCAGTCTAACATCTTAGCTCCTGCGATCGCTCGCCACCTGTCTTGGCTCCAGATCACACTGAAAGTTGTTTTATTCCAGACTAACATGTATGGACTGGATGCAACTTTGCTAGTATCAATGGAAAGAAAAAGATTACCTATAACCTTCTCATAAGTCATAGAAAAAGTATAAAAAGCATGAGCAAGTGTAATTTATCACCCTGAGCAAGTAGGCATGTAATTACTTGCAAGGCTGCTTTTAGTTTAAAGCATAGTTTTCTATTTCTATCCTTAAACATTTTCCCTGTGTAGAAGTTTTGGAGAATTTGGCACATTTGCAAATGCCTGGTGCTGGTGTTACTTCTGCAAAATCATGTGCACATCATTCAATGGCATTGCACCTATCTCCAATTTAGCCAGAGGGGTCTACTAACACTTCTATTCCAGATCCTCTTGGCTAGTATCATGGCATGGAAGTTTTAGTTGTACAATAAACCACAACACAGAGGATGAAGGGTGCTAAAAGATAGTGTTTGCACAAATGAAATAGCCAAATAAGTCTTACAAAATTAGTCGTTAAATCTCTTTGGTATTATCACTATTGCTGGCATACGCTATATTCATTACATTACATCCATTCATGTGTTTATTTAAGGGAAACACTAAATAAATTACATTTTTCTATTTTTAGATTTAATTTGTCCTTGAATTTCGAAACCCATCTTCTTCTCTCTGCATATAAGGCCTTTATCATTCCATTAGCCTGAAAATATTCCTTTTTAAAAAGTTTGGGTATTTCTGGGATTGAACACTGGAAGCTATAAAGTATGCCTTTCTCATCCAGGCATTTTGATTTCAAGAAAACCCCCACTCAAAGTAGGGCAGGCTCTGACTTGAGAGAATATTTCAGCTTAGCTGTTCTGACTTTGATCTGGTCACTGCTCTTGATTCCACTCATGATCCATCAGGTATAGCAACCATCTCAATGCAACTCCTAAAAAAATTAGAAGAACTTTATTCATTCCTTTTTGGCCAATGGTCTTTTCATTACTGGTTGGATCACTGGACATCCTTATGCACAAAATAACCTAATGCTATTTCTTATGCAAGGAAAAATGAACACAACAATTTCACCTAAAATTGGGCATGGGAAACAAATTAACCAATATATTTTGCACAGCAGTTAGATTTTAGTTATCTGAATTAATAGATGTTAGTATTGTTTTTTTTTTCTAATTTTATTTAATTTTAATCATAGAGACAGACAGAGCATGACTGGGGGAGGAGGGCAGAGGGAGAGAGAGAGAATGAGATTGATAATCTTATGCAAGTTACATGCTTAGTGAGGATCCCGACACACGGCTTCATCCCATGACCTTGGGATCATGACCGGAGCTGAAATCGAGTCTGACGCCCAACTGACTGAGCCACCCAGGCACCCCATATTGTCCTATTTCCTCCTAAAGTCACTCCTTTTGGATCTAGGGAGTAATCTTATATCCAATAGTTATAAATAGTGAAGCTGCTTTGGTAGAAATGAACTTAAGAGACCTCAAATGCTATTGAGTTGCCTTAGTCCATCTTTTTCACACCTGTTGAATTTATCTCTTTACCCCAGCTTATACTTAGAATGGATTGAATTAACCATTACCAAATTTAGCATACTAGTCCAAATAGATATGTGTTTTGTTTCTAAGCTTACTTGCTGTATGACTCATTCTATTTCTAGACTCAGGAAGCTAATCAAGTTCCATAAGATCAGCTCCTGCTGAGTTCTTGGTCCATTTGTAATAAAAATGAATAAAGATGGTGATACTGACAACTAAGTTGTTAAACCTGAAACTTTTTAAAAAATTTTATTTATTTATTTATTTATGAGAGAGAGAGAGAGAGAGAGAGAGAGAGAGAAAGAGAGAATCTTAAGCAGATTCCATGCTCAGTGAGGACCCAGATGCAGGGCTCAATCCCACAACAGTGAGATCCTGACCTGAGCCAAAATCAAGAGTCAGATGCTTAACCTACTGAGCCATCCAGGCACCCCAAACATGAAACATTCTTAAATAAACAAATTTTGTCAAGCTCTTCATACATGTAAAATTGTGTTTAGACCCTCTGGTTACATGAATTCCTACGTTATGATGCCTGCTCTCACCTGTGACTTAGAGCATAATCTTCTACAGCAAAAGAATTATCCTCCAGAATGGATATCCTGGGAAGATGTATGCAGGGATGATCTGGGTCACTTTTCTGTGGGCTTGAAACTTACTTAAGGTCTTGGTGGTCCTACCTTCCTCAAATGACACAGTGCCCTGTTTGGGAATGGCTTTGGATCAGATCTCATGAAATGGCTGTGGACCTCTGGACTTCTGGCAAACTACTGGTATGTTTTTCTCTGTTATGTGTGATATTGCTTAATATGTCCTTCTTAGGCAAATATGCCTTAATTGAAAACAACAATGACAAGTTTAGGATATTAGTGTCCTAACTAAGAGTTGAGGATAATCTTACATGTACGTCTTTAAGATATGTTCATACTCAACACATGTGATTTACAGATAACATAGATAATTTTTTTAAAAAAGATTTTGTTTTCTTTTTTTTTTACCATTTTTTTTAATGGTTATTTATTTCTGAGACAGAGAGAGACAGAGCATGAGCGGGAGAGGGGCATAGAGAGAGGGAGACACAGAATCAGAAGCAGGATCCAAGCTCTGAGCTGTCAGGACAGAGCCCGACGCGGGGCTCAAACTCACAGACCGTGAGATCATGACCTGAGCCAAAGTCGGTCGCTCAACTGACTGAGCCACCCAAGCACCCCAGATTTTGCTTTCTTAAGTAATCTCTTCACCCAACGTGGGGCTCAAACTCACAATCTTGAGATCAAGAGTTGCATGCACTACTGACTGAGCCAGCCAGGCACCCCTAATGTAGATGAACTTTTAGCTTTTTAAGAGTCACATATTTATGTGTTGTTTGTATTTTATTTTCAGAGTTCCTTCATTCAAAACCCTGAATAATATTGCCTTTGTTATAGAACCATGCAATTGTAGTCTTTTCTTGAAAGCATGCTAAGCTCATTTCTATCATAGCAAAAGAGAAATGTAGAAATCTGGATTCTCTCTTTGCCTCTTATTATAGGATACAGGAGTCTAGTAAAATGCTAATAATATTTTAGTAGGAGAATATGGCACCTTTTATGGCTTACTACATTTAGGTGACATCATGGCTCCACATGACAACATGAGTTAAGATGAAATACACTCATTAAAAAACAAATTCCATCATGTCATGGGTAACTTGTGATCTCTAGCTTTGGAGCGTTAAGCCTTGTAGATCGTGCCAGGGCCTACGTGAAGTCTGTTATTAATAATAAGAATAAATTCCACCCCACTCCTTAGGTTGCTCATTCATATCACCAGTCAACAACTCAACACACTCTTTAGTAACAGAAAAAGAGAAATTTAGTACATTCTAATGATTTGAATAATTGCTTGGAAACTTGATAATGCGCTAACATTCATTTGCTGAAAAGTGGGCCAGTGACGGTTAAGCGATTTCATCTTAAAATGGGTGTGTGTCTATTTATATGTCTCTGTGGCTGGTTAGCTTCTTGGTTTGAGCCCTGTGCTAATGAAGCTCAGAGCAGGAGCTTTGCCCCATGTGGCCTTGTCAACTTCTCTCTTTCAAGGGTCCGTTTCATCTTTGACCCCAGCTTGCTGTGGCACTCATGTTTACTACTGGCCAATAAGGAGATGAGATTAGAGCTCACACATTGGTTAAAGCAAATCTATCACCATACTGTAGAAAACTACTCACAGCACAAAATCCATTCGGGTGGTTCCGTAGCATCACCTCAAGTGTTGTGTCTCTGGGTTTGTGCATACATTAGAGACACTTGCTAATCGTGTCACTGATGGAGATTCATCTAGAGAGAGACCATTATGAAACAGTGAGTTATTTGTATCAAAGATTAGTTTAAAGACAGCTGTAGATTTATTATTTTAAAAGCTCTGGATGAGGGGATTGGATTAGATAAACTTTAAAGTCCTTCCAGCTCTAAGTCCTTCCAGCTCCCTACAGTCTCCAAGTGCATTGATTAACATACATAATGTAAAACAATGTAGTTTTGTAAAGCAAAATTGGCAGGAAGAGAATATTCTCTCAAGAAAAACTACTTTCTGCGAGTTTTCCCTTCAAGCTACCAAAAAAAGGTGATCAAGTAGAGCTCAAAAATAATTTCTGGGCTTAAACTTAAAATTCTTTTATCTGGAACAGATTATTTCATTCCACAATTAGAAATGAGATCCAAAATGCAAATATTACTGAGAGAGATAGCACATTGCCTTATATTCACACTATGGTGTTAACAACTGCTCTAAGAGCCATTTTACAGAGTAAGTTTGAGAGGGGGAAGCGTACCTTATTCAAATATATGAAGATGATTTTACGATTTTACAAATCATATCTTATTTTATTCCAGTCCTAATTCTGCCAGCCCTTCTGGGTATGTAACAATTTTAAAGACAGTGCTTCAAAATTTGAAGAGGGGAAAATGTGGAAACAGCTTAAATGAGAGTGTAGCTCTTAGGCTTTCACCAAATACATTTCCACGGTTTTCCAGTTCGTTCTATTTTCTTGAGAAGGGGTGAAAATTCTTCAAATTAAATGTACAATAAAATACCAAATATATACTGGTTCTTTAAAGTTTTGTATCTCAATTTTTAGTGTCATCTCTATTTACATCAAGTCTCTTTTACATCTGAATTTGGTAAGACATGCTATTTACTATCTTATTGACCAGAAGGCAATCTGTTCAATCAGTATTTGAAGATCTGTTTTATTTGGAGTTCTGTCTAGTCAGATAGAAATGCTATTTTGATAGTAATAAAACAAAATTTAGTAGGAGAAATATCTACTTGTAAATGAACTGGATTTCAAGACTCCAGAATTTCTGTGTCCCAGTGTCCCCGTACGTGAGACAAGAGAATCAAAGCTCCACATGTGGTAAAAGGTTGCAGGTTGATATGTAAGTTCGGTGTTCTTCACGTAAGAGTTGAAAAGGATTACAAAGAGACACCGTTACATTCTGTCCCAGGGGGATTCTTCCACTGGTTTGGTGGCTCAGTCCTGGTGGGACAATGTAGATGCAGACCCCACCTGGGACAACTGATCAGACACATGAACCTCCTGAAGTCATCTGAATAGAAATCACAATGAGAATATAAGCGTAGATATTTTGCAAAAAACATTTCCTATCCCTTAATTGAAAAGGATCGGTTATCTGCCCATTCCGCCCAAGAGATCCCGGGCCACTTGAATAGTAATGACAACAAAAGCCCTCCTGTCTGGTTCCACTGCATCTCCTGTTACTGTTTTATGGGGACAAGTTGAGTTCTTTTCATCCATGAAACTGAGCCTGGTAAAAGCTATTAGTCTCTATTGCAGTGCCCTCTACTGCCACCCTTGTCTGGTGCCAGTGCTTCTGATTCTCCATCCCGTGCTTTGACCTTGCAACTACGTGCCTGCCAGACCCACCTCTGGCAAGAGCAGCTGCTACTTTTAGTCCATTTAAAAACCTTTTAGGTTTTAGGAACTCCTCCGTGAGATCATTTTGTTTATCTTTTGAATGTGAGGTGACCAGACCTTTGAAAAATTGGTATTCTTTTTCCTCTATAACTGTAAACTGGAAATTTACTCATGTGGGTATGGCATACTGGAAGACCAGGCTTTCATTCTTCTTAACTTCCCATATAATCAAAAGAACCTAATGAATTCAAGTTGCCTGTAACATTTTGTGTGTTTTTAAGTTAAAACTGAATTCCCAAACAACCATGTGAACAATAATGAAATTCAGGCAAAGAGGCTCTATTTTCCTGTTGTTAGGATAAAAAGTCTTATGGTGAACTCTTGGGTTCTACTCCCTGTGATTTAAGACAACATAAAATTGAGTACTTATCGGCTGTACTTTGGCTTTAAAATTATTACAAAGAGCCTGAAGAAATGTAATGGCTGAATTGACTTTGATCAGAAATACAACTTATAGAATTATATAATGCATGCATTCTCCCATGTTAGAAACTATACAGCACACTCTATAGATTACAGCTTAATAATGGAGATGATACAATAAAAGTCTCTCAAACTTCCATATGAGAATTTAGGTACAGTAAGCAGAATGTAATTATTCCAGTTGGAATTTGGCCAGAAGCTGGGGATTAAAAACCCTAGTGTTATGAAAAGTTCCTTGGGATGTTTAATGACTAGAAATAGCCAGAAGCTTAGATTTATGACATCCAAAAATAGTACCCCCAGCAGGATTAGTCCACCCAGGTCATGCTGGGGCACAGTTTGGGCAATAGTCAAAAAAACCCATTTATTGAATCATAAACATAATTTCTAGCAGCTCTGGGTTGGAGATTTGTATTCAAGCACTACTTACCAACTTTTAGCAGCTTCCTTAGATGTAGCATCCCACTGACACTCAGTAAATGCACAATAATAAAGAAAATGTTAGGTAGGCTTGAATGATAATCATGATAGTTAGTATAGGAGGCCAAGGACCAAAGCTGACTTTACAAGTAAGTGACTGAGATGGCTCCAGATGTTATGTGATTTCAAAGGCTCTGGAAAGGCACAAAATATCACCTTGGTTTGGCTTGCTAGGGACTGCAATTTCACAAATGCAATTTTATTCTTTTTGATTAATGTCCAACCCCTATTTCAAAACAAACATACTTGAAAAGTTAATACATAAGACTTAGTTGTCATTTAGGTCATAGTGCAACATGAGATTTTCAAGCCCCATTCTAAGGAATTTTGGCAGAACCAAAGAGAATGAGGACATTCGGTGAGTGACCCCACTAAGGGAAGAATAGTTTGCAGAAAGAAAAGTATAGAGACAACAAAGACAAATTTCTCCAGTCTCATTGTTATTGGCTAAATTGTGTCTCCCACCCAATTCATGTGTTGAAGCCCTAATTCCTATTACTACAGAATGTAACTGATTCAGAGACAGGGCCTTTAAAGAGTTAATTATGTCAAAACAGGATTCTTCTGGGTGGGCTCTAATCCAATATGACAGGCCTCCTTATAAGAACGGGAAATTTGGAAACACAGAGAAACACCAAGGATATTTGTGCACAGAGAAAAGACCATGTGAGGACAAAGTAAGAAGGTGGCCGTCTGCACTCCAAAGAATGAGGCCTCAGAAGAAATTAACCCTGCTATTACCTTGATCTTGGACTTCTAGCTCCCAAAACTGTGAGAAAATAAATTTCTGCTGTTTAAGTCAACCAGTCTGTAGTATTTTGGTATGGCAGCCTAAGCAAACTAAAACACCCCCTTTCAGAGGAAAGGCACTGGACAGCTAATCAAATCTCTCTGTTTCTTTGAGGCTGAGGCTTTTATTGAAAATGGTTCTAATCTTTCTTGGATCTTTCTAGCCCCAGGGAAAATTCCTGTGGATCAAGCCCATCACCTCTGGTTGATCTTTTAAGGCATGGTTTAAATTCAAAAGGTTATTTGGGTATTTATAATATGTTGGAATAAAGAGGTGATAAGAAAAAGTCAAGCTAGGAAAGGCTAATCATGGAGCTTACCAGGCTTATTATCAAGATAGGGTCAGGGTCAGATGGCTCATTGTTTGCTGGTAGCCATGGTTTGTTGGCCAACCCTCCATATTAAATAAGATGCCTCTATTTTCACTACTAAAAACCATGGCAGTTTGCCATGATAGCCCTCTATTGGGCACTTCTGATGTATTAATGAATTTTGGTGAGAGAATTTCAAAATTGGCTTTTGGGACTAGCTCTGATAACTTTGGCATCAGCAAGCAATGAAGGACTTCCTGAATGAATATAATTTAATGTAAACGTAAAGTAACCACAGTAATAGAAAGTCAGAGTATTTGTGTATAAAACTAGTGTTAGTTGTTAATA
Source organism: Acinonyx jubatus (assembly GCF_027475565.1). Classification (NCBI taxonomy): domain Eukaryota; kingdom Metazoa; phylum Chordata; class Mammalia; order Carnivora; family Felidae; genus Acinonyx; species Acinonyx jubatus. The sequence goes on along the minus strand of NC_069381.1, from coordinate 132,591,048 downwards.
ATGAGACTGCAAGCTCTTGAAAAATGCAACTACTGCTGTGTTATATACGGAACCTGGGATTCTGGAGGGCAAGGATAGTTTATACTTGCCAAATCAGTGTGAGAAAATTCCAACAATGTGAAAATGTAAATATTCACTATTAGGAAGGAGCAATTGGGATAGAATAAACATTTACCCAGTTTTCTTCTTTTTAATTCACAAATAAGACTTCTCTTATTGGTTCAAGTTTTCCTAATAGGAGATGGGCTGGGAAAAAATTGGAGGGGGGATGGCTATTGTCTTTCTTCTCCTACCCAAAATATATCTTGCAACTCAGATAGTCATGAAATCTTTCATTTTTGATTTGGAAATTTATTCCACATTTTATTCTACCAAGATACTGCTAATGAAATTTAGAATGTGTTGCATCAAAAATATCAGAGATATGATGTTGAATATGAATATGAAAAACATAATTTTAACACCAAATTAAGTGGTAGTTAAATAGAATGTAAACAGATTATTTAGAGAAAATCTGCAGAAGGTTAGAAGTGTGCAGACATTCAAATGTTTAAGGACTCCTAATTGTCACATTGCTGCAATTGTCACTTGCAGCAGATGCACAAATAAATAGTAGTATTGTGGGAGAATTGTCATATAAAGAGCCTCATGTAAAGCCTTTTCTTTTAGTAATTCTTCCTTTTTCCCCCTTTATTCTTCCCTTTAATATTTTTTTTTTCATGAGGATAGTTTCAAAGGGAATGTTATTCCTGAGGAGAAACTTTCTGAATAAAACCATTCTATCTATCTATCTTAGTAATGGTTCAGGCAGGAAAACAGAAATCACTCCAGGTATTTCAAACAGAGGTGACTTAATACAGGGGTTGGTTACATAAATGATGGAAATGTTGGCAAAGTGATGGTGAGGTGATCCAGAAATTAGAAACAGTAGGAAACCACTACTACCCCAAGGATTGGAAGGACACAAGGAAGAGGTATTGTTTTCATGGTTTAAAGATAATGACCATCGTTGGGAAACTATAACCTAGCTACCAAAATGGGGACTCTCCTACTGGACCTGAGACCACTGGGAGAGGAACTTCTCTAATGGAGCCAGAATCACAGAGAAGATAGAATCATTGCCAAGGTGAAAATAAAAGCAGAAAAAAAGTATATTGTGACTTTGTCATCATTTTCTTCTCCCAGGATTTTACTAGTGCCTCCCCTTGGCCAAACCTACCAAAACCCAGTTGGCAGAGGGGCCTGGAAAATGTAGTTCCCCGAGATACTAAGCAAAGCAGGGAAAGGGTAGGTAATAGACCAAGAGCAAACTGGCAAATGACTTGTGTACAAAAAAGAAATTATTTTTGTTAATTTGTGTTTCTCTTTAATTAGTTTAATCTGGTCTGCTCAGTCATGGTACAATGAAAATCACTTTTGGACCTTATGACAAATTGTAGATTTCCTCCTTCCTACCTTCCTTCTTTCCTTCCTTCCTTCCTTCCTTCCTTCCTTGTTTAATATGAGTTATTTCATGATATAAATAAAGGCCTCTGGAGCTTCTGAATTAAAAATTTACTGAACAGTAATGTGGTAGCTGAGATGTAGGAAGCACAGACTGAGGAATCCAAAATGGTACCTGTCACTGACATTTGAGTTTCAGACCCAGACTCTGAATAATCTTTGGAATATCAGCTTCCAACTTGTAACATGACATTTCAACTTTCGCAATTTTGTACTAATGAACTCCTTTATTTCTGCCTGTCTCATTAGGACACTCTATGCTTTCCAGAAACGCAAGTGAAGTTTAATAGAGATAAAGCCATTCCACTGGCGCTGCTATGATCAAGAAGCTACAATCAATCTTGCTTTCTTCAAGCATGTCATAAAAAGAGTCTTTTCCTTCTGATTAGCATTCTTGAACACAGTACAGGCTGATGAATTGCTTGAAGTCATTCACTGTAGGGATACAGCACCTACTGCACGTGATAAAACAACATAAGGCATATGAACTGCTCATTACAATCTAATTAGTTTGGGCTTTTCATTTCATTTTATGTCCTGAATTGAACCTGATTCAATATGATTCTGAGCTGGAGTTCATCATGTCTTCTCACTGGCAATGTAAGTTCATGGTGTTTGCTTACTAGATTCCATAGTTATAGAGATGGTTACTCTTTTCTTTTTTAGGAACTGGTTAGAAAGAAGGTCATTAATATAAAATGACTGACGTCTTTGCTATCGTATTTTCCTCTGTGAGAGATTTCGACTTGACCTAGCACATATCACAAAGTATTTCAGGAGGTTTTAGCCATTTATAATAAACGGATTTACTTGATTCATGGGTTCACTTCTCCCAATGTACTAGAAGCGACAGTCCTAGCCCTTGGTTTGCATTCCAAAGAATGACTAAACAAAAAAGGAAAACCTGGGTTAGTTTTACTATCAAACTCAATTATAGTGGAAACTTTATGAAAACAAGATGGCTCCATTTTGGGGTTGTTTCAATAACAGCTTTCTGTGTCTCAAACTAGGAAGTAGACTATGTAGGTAGACTAAGTACACACTGATTCATCTGATCGCAATACTTGAAGAGGTTATAAGAACAGAATGACTGGCATTATTCTGAAAAACATATGCACTGTCTTCTCTGAGTCTTTATTTTTGGAACAATGAAGATCCAGAAATCTGCTTTATTTCTTCCTCATAGGAAGCTTATGCGTATCTATTGGTTATTCCTTTTTTTTTTTTTTTTTTTTTTGACTTGAGGAATAATTTAATTTGGGTAATGTTAGCATAAAATACTCATAGATATATTTTGTTTGCTACTCATATGAGCTTTGAAAATTTTGTTGCCTCATCTGGAAAGCAAAGACTGTGTTTCATATTCACCTTAGAAAATATATTAGGTTTTTGCCAAAACATTGCCCTGTCGTTGCATGCCATGGGACTGCATGTAGAATGAAGTCTTCTGGCACTTGATTAACAAAATCATTCTGGATAAAGCAGATTTCCTCTACATTAATAAGTTCAACTTGCAAATAATAATAGAAAGAAATAATCATACATGGTCCTTGCTTCTTTGACAGAACATATTTAGATAATACATGTAAAATGCCTAGAATTATATGTTTCACAAAGTATATGTTCCCCGTGTTGGTTCCCTTCCCACCTCCTTCCTTTGGAGCAGTGTAATTTAATCAGATTCCCACCCTAAATGACATCATGATAACCCATGTGGTTCTGTTCATCCAGGATCAACCACGTCTGTCTAAAAATGTTTCCTCCATGATAGAGAGCTTTATCTAATTGAAATCAATTTTTATTTCATAACTGATGATCATTATGTATGATTGCCAATGTACTGAGCTTTACTAGTGATTGGATATATTTTGAGTGTCCTGCATAAACCATTTTTTACTATTCTAAAACCCATAGAAATGGTAACAATTTTATAACATTCACTGATTCATTTCATAAAGAAACTAAACTAGGTGATATCTGCTTTGTTTATTCAGATTTTATATCCTAACTGGTGGCTCTTTATTTCTGCAATGATTTGTTGAAAGCTTGTGGTGAGATGGTATGTAACCTTTAATTCAGCTATTGTTAGCACTTTTGTATGCCAGAGAGAGGTTCTGAAATTTTCAGTAGGCCACGGACTCTTAATAGGGAATCTTAATTGTTCCCTTAGTACTTGAGAGCCATCATGACATCTGAGTTATATACATTTCTTATGTATAACCTTCAGCTCAACATTGAAGTAAGGCATAAGGCATTTGTCCCACACTTCGTACACGAAGAGGAAGTGAGATTTTTTTTTTTTTACTTACATTGTCAAAGATTCTTAAGGGATTGGTCTTGGTTAATTAGCAATTAGTAAAATGAGTATCAAGCTCCTGATAAAATATTGTTAGGGAAATTGGGAAACAGAAGGTTACCCAAGCCACTAACTCAATCTTTGGGGAACTGAAGGAGGTAGGAAGAGAGGGAATCAAGGAGCCAGGGGTGCCCAGAGTGGTGTATGCGACTGTAGCTGCCCGTGTCCTCTAGCATATTATCCCAGCCGTTCTCTTTATGCCCTGAAGCACAGTTCTGAGGCCCGTGAGACTGGAATGAACTCAGAAATTACGACTTGATTAAAGACTACTGAGATGTTCATATTGGAAACAGAAAATGATATTATGAAAATTGATATGCTCTTCTTTGTTTATAAAGACAGCATGATTAACTCACCGTCATTTGCATTTGAGTTGATGGTAGGTTTGGGCTGAACTCTCTACGCTCTGGGGGAAGGGCATGAGTTTGCCAGGCAGTTATGCATAAGGGGTTCTGTCCATGCAATAAAATAGAGCTGAGCCACCTGGCTAACATGGAGTCAGAGCTGATGACCTTGACAACGGAATGAGGATGAGCATGACCAACACCATGTGTTAATTAACATGGGTCTTCATCCATGTATGAAGGGGTATGCACATAACGTTTCTCAAACTTAGATCCATACAGCTAAAAAAACCCAAGTGAAATAGAATCTTAAGACGGCACTGGCCAGTTCCAGTGAAAGAATTGCGGTTTGAGGACACAGAGATTTTATCTCTGACTATATAATGTTTTTTACTTATAGACTCTGTTGAAATAGAGGGTCCTTTCTTCGATCCTATTGCTCACACTTTCTTCCACAAGACTGAATTTTGGGAGACATTGAGAAATGAGGTGAATTAGGAAGTATCTTATAGTTTAACAGCTGATAAATGGAGAATGCATTTTCTTCGGTTGTTTCTCTCAGGCATTTTTGGCCCCACTTTGATTAATTTATTAGATATAAATATATCTATAATTGGGATGGTATGCCAAATTATAGGGTCTCAAATGGTGATGATTTTCGTATTAAATTCTTCATTATCTTCTTAATTCCAATTAAGTGCCAGGTTAGTATAGAATCAAAAATATGGATTTTTCAAAGGATACTGGTATGGCTTTACATACATGCTGATCTTACCACTTAATTGGTTTTATCATCTTTATCATTTAACTTCCACGGGCTCTACGTTTCTTCTCTATAAAATGGGGATAAAGTTCCTTATATCTAGGGTTGTTGTGTGTAGACTTAATAATATAATGCACATGAAATACATGACAACTAAAACATTCTCAGTATTTTCTTCTTTCCTCTTCCTTTCTGTGACTAATTTCTTCTTACACAGTTGTGATTATAGTTTTCCATGGACATATTCTCCTCTGCATATTCACCAATAGGGAATATTTTAATAAGGTGGCAGATAACTAAAAATTCTTTTTGGAATCATCCACCTAACCATAGCTTTCTTTACTTCTAAGGCTCTAGTTTTTCAACCTAAGAGGATCCTAAATTCTGTGAAATCTGTTGAAATTATGTTTCTATCTAGGTAGCTATTATGGCTACTCCATGATGAATTTCAAGTGACAGGGACACCAAATGAAAATGAGTTTAGGGATTTACTTTATAGACTAGTTTTGTGTATGTATTCACAAAAATAAAAATGAAGTGGGGAAAAAAATAAAAATATTATTCATTGGCCTCAAGGAAGAGCCATTATATGTATATGTCAAGTTTCTGAGTCTGTGATACTTAGTGATCCATTGCCCATAAAACTTCACAAAAATAATAGAATTTATATAAATCATCTGTTCTTGTAGGAACAAAGATCTATGTTCTATCTGTTGCATCCAGTTGAAAACACTTCCAACATTATTCAAGAAACATGGGTGTAAGTTCATTATTCCCCAGGACTGTCTTAAATCCTCTCAAGAGATTTTTTTTTTTTTCCCTAGGACACTGTCAACAATTCAGCTATTATATAAGCAGTGTTGGATAGTCAAACTGCCAAGTGCAGAGCTTGGAATGCCCAATTAGGCATTCCGCAGCTGGAGAAGGTGGGTGATTTCCCCTCAAGAATTGTGCATCGTTTCTGCAGCTGGAGTGCTTAAGTGGTCCATTGAGCCAACAGCTGTGAGAGTTCCATGCAGCTGGATGAGGTCCTTAGGTAGTATTAGTGATAAGAGAATGGTCATATAGTCAGCAACACTTTA
>NC_069381.1:132482500-132580000 GCF_027475565.1 Acinonyx jubatus | reverse complement strand
TGTTCTCCCCCTGCATCACCAATTTCCCTTTTCACATTAATAAAAACCTCTAATAAGCACACAGTCCCTTGTCCTTCATGCATCTTCTACCTTTAAAGGAAAATTTCTCTAAAAATCATCTACTTGACATTCTATTTGTCAAGGTCTTCACCTCCTGTGCACTCTTTGAGCTCTTTGTTGGATCTCATCCTCTCTACTCCATTAAAAATATCTTTGTCATAAAGTGCACCTGGGTGGCTCAGTTGGTTGAGTGTCTGACTCTTGATTTCAGCTCAGGTCATGATCTCACAGTTCGTGGGTTCGAGCCCCATGACAGGGTCTGCTCTGATAGCGTGAAGGCTGCTTGGGACTCTCTGTCTCCCTCTCCTTCTGCCCCTCCCCCCTCCAAATAACTAAACATTTAAAAAACATATCTTTTCATGAACCACATCCTTATTTAATTTCCTTGATAAAAGATTTCCCAGGGTTTCTGCTTATCTTTTTGGTTATTCTTTTTCAGCCCCCCCCCTTTTATTTTTCCAATGCCTCCTTCTCTCTTATTCCTTTTCTGAATGTTGGAACCTCCCAGGATTACTCTGGGCCATTTTATCTTCATCATTCTGCTCTAGCTAAGTGACCTCATCTAGTTCCATGGCTTTAAATAATACCTACAAACTAATATTTATAACCCAGATATTAACCTCACCCACGAGGTCCAAATGCTTATTGACTACTCAAGATGTCCCCTTGGATGGGTACTGGCATCTAGTCATCTACTGTTTCCCTTGACTAAGCTATTTTCTTTTTCCCTCATTTCAATAAATGGCACCGACAGCCGGCATCTTAGATCTAGGAATCCTCTTCGACTCCTCCCTCTTCTTCATCCTCTAGAGTCAATTCACCAATGTGTCTTTCTGATGATATCTCCAGGAGGTATTTCAAATCTCTTTTTTTTTTTTTTCCAGCCCCACTACAACTGTCTTTGTCCACACCATCATTATTTCTTGTTTGCTCTACTGGGAGAGTGCTCTGATCGGTCTCAGGGTTTCCATTCTTACATTCTTCTAGTCCATTCTCTGTCCAGAAGCTGCAATGATCAGTTAAACCTCCATATCGATCATGTAGCTGCCTTGATTACAATGATCCTAGGTTGGAGTATCACTTAGACTAAAACCTGCCTTATAATTCCCCACAAAACTTTATCCTTTCTCTTTGACATCATTAAATAAGGGTTTTTTTTTCCTTTTTTCACTACATTCCCACAGTATTGCTGCCTTTTCTGTGTCATAAACAGGTGAGTGGGCTGGTTTATGCACTTTCCGTTGCCTTTGCATGGAATGCTCATCCTTGGTCTCATCACATTTTGCCTCCTTCTCATTTGTTCCTAAGATTTCCATTCAACTGGAACCATTCCTCAGAAGAGCCTTCTTTGACCACCTAATCTAAAAGTAGATATCTCCGCACCATTCCTCTTACCCTCACATATTGTCTTCACTTCTGAGAGAAGTTATCACAAGCCGAGATTATTTTGTTTATTTATTTGACTGTATGCTGTCCATCTCTTTCAGTAGACTATTAGCTACTTGACTGGGTGGTGTGTGTGTGTGTGGGGGGGGTCTCTTTAAAATCTGAGTTAATTTATTCTGTATCCTCATTACTTAAAATAGTGCCTTTCCCATGCAAGACTTGAAATAAATATAGGTTGAACGAACTAATGAATCATAATTAGTAATGCCCCTGAGGCACTCACAGGTAAGATGAGACATGCCTACAAAAAGTCAGAGAACAAGAATAATTCTGAAATGGTTATTGCATGGCCTGAGGAGCCTGGTGAAAAGTATTGGGTTTAATTTTTCCTTCTTTAAGCAGAATTCTCTTGTTTTTAAAAATTAATTACTTTACAGCATTTAATATGAGTGAACTACATCTATATGTACCAGCATGCCCAGATCTTAAAAACAAAATGAAAGTGAAAAAGTAAGTTTCAGAATCATACATAGAGTATCTATGTATAAAATGCAAAACTACATAATGCATACATTGTTTATGTATGGAACTTATGTGGTAAAAGTAGAAGACATGGACTTTCTAGAAGGAGCCATGCAATATTCATTATAATGGTTACTTCTGAGATGGGAAGAAAATGGGATTCAAGCAGGGAACAAAGGAGACTTCGGTTTTATCTGCAAAGTTTCATTTCTTTGATTTAAAAAGTCTGAAGCAAATTTGACAAAGTGCTAACATTCTGCAGTTGGGTGGGTTGATGCATGTTTATTATATTTTTCTTTATAATTGCTCTACTTTAAACATTAAAAAAACTTAGTTAAGGGCTTTATATACCTGTGGTCTGAGGGAAACTTAAGGATTTGATTCATAAAATATAATGTCCTTATATTTAAATCAGGGGTTAACTAATCCAATTTGGCATCTATCTTTATGATTCGTGGGTGGGCTCCCTTCTGCCTGGCGTTTGTGTTTTTGGGTCAGACTGAAGTGGTACAGAATGTGAAAACAGGAGAGAAAACATCTGTGCACTAACGCAAATATTTCTCCTCTGTTCTTGCAGGGTTGGGTTTTTTTCTCCCTCTTGACACAAGAGGGGCAAAACCAACAAATGCCATTTATTGAGGACTTACTACATATTAGGAACTCTGTGCACTATCTCATCAAGATTCATAGCAACTCTTCAAAGTGGATATTATCACCCCTGCTTTACAGGTGAGAAGACTATGACTTTGGGGTGACTCATGCCACGCCTCACAGCCAGTAGATGACAGAGGTGCAAGTCAAAGCCAAGTTTATTTGACCCAAAGCTTGTGGATTTTCTATTCTACAACTTTGCCTATGGCTCTTTGACCACAAAATGTCTCTTTAACTTCTAGATTTTTCAGTGCAGACTTTGCTTTGAATTTAAAAGCTGCCTTCCTTTTACTAATATATTTGGACACTGATCTATACCTTTCATGAGAGATATATTCAAACTTAACCGAGTTTCAACTGAGACCTGTAGTCATGTTATTTAGTACCAAGCATCCCTGCTACAAACTGGAATTTCATGGATGAAAAATAGGGTAAAAACAGAATCAAAATTTTATTTTATTTACACACACACATGTAGGTGTAGTTGTGTGTGTGTGTGTGTGTGTGTGTGTGTGTGTGTGTGTGTCTGTGTGAGAGTGTGTCTTAAGAGAGTTTGGCAAAAGATATCCAGTGAAAGTGGAGAAAATATGAAGTTCAAATAAGTAATATGAAGAACTTATCAAGGATCAACTTTGTGAAGTAGTCAAAATTTATGTTTCTCACCATCTATTTCATTTTTTCTCCCCACAAATGTTTAGAGCAGTGTTTCTGCCATAAATTTGCTGAGTGAGTGGTATACGTTTTGATACCCTTCACCCACGCAGAGCCCTGCCCCTTAACTCACTCATCTGCCACAACACTGGTTTCCTATGTTGGTCTGGAGTACCAGAACCTAGCCTCCAGTATCCTCCTAGGTACCACCACCAGTATCTCTCACCGAACTGACATTCTGTTAAAGATGAATCAGCTTTGTTGCTTCTTGGTCAGAAAAGCAAATCTGGGCCACTGTGTTAATTGATGTAAAATGCCCAATACACTACTAACTGTAATAAGTAATCCATTTGTATTTCAAAAGGTCTTCTTCATTTACCCCCACATGGTGACTGTGTGTGAATTTCAGGCATAGTGCCATAAAAATAAGGAAAATGTTTTAGGGGAAATGATCTTTCTATGTGTCTCAAAGCAGATATATTGCTGCCTTTTCTCTCTGTGTTCTAATTCTGGTATTCAGACCATCAGGTTGGATACTGTCAGGCTACTGAGAAATGTGTCAAATTGCTTTTTCTGGAAGTATGTAGATAGTATTTTGTCTTTCAGTGCTGATTGGGAATAGATGTTTCTGTAATGAAGGCAGATAAAGAACATAATTTAGAGATAAATAAAAATAGACAAGAAAGGATTCTTTTAAGTTGTAGTCATGATATTGAAATTATAAGAGAAACATTTTTTAAGTTGAAAAAATTATGAACTTGGATCAATGGAAAAATAAGAATTTATATTAACATATTTAGATGCATGTTTTCTCTCATTTACTGCTGAGACATCATTTTGTTCAATTCATTGGAATATCAATGGGCAGGCTTTAAAACATACATGTATTGGCCAGAATAACAGTGATAATCAGAGCAACCATAACACCACAGGCTTTTTCAAAAACTTCCTTGGGATTTTGAAGAATTTAACAGATAAGAGAAAGTCAATTTCATGGATATAGAGGGCAGTTCTAGAAGTCACTTTGTGGGACTTCCTGGGAAAGTGGATTTACTTGTAGAAGTTTTAAATAACTCATCTAAGGGGAAAAGGAGAGATTTGGTCACATGAAGGGAAATTTCTGACATTATTTCTCCTTCGTGACCCTCTTTTTTATTTCTTCATTGATATATCTGAGGGTTACCTCATGATGGGGTTACAGATATATCCTCAGACCCCAGATTCACTTATAAAGGTAAGTAAGGCTCCTCTCTATTAAGTTAGAATGTACTTGGTCCTGTTAACTTTGGTCCATTAGAATAATTTCTGGTTGCCTCTATTGCTTCTTTAGGTACCAAATCCCTTTTGACAGCAGGGGTCATGAGTAGCCTGGCTCACAAAAACAGATATATCTTTTATACTTTTACATATTCTATGAGTTGACTGGATGGTTGGGTGGGATAAATAGTGAAAAGCTACTTTTATCTGATAGAGTTTTATTTTACCTTTAGTGTAATTTCTAGATGTTATGAACAGCATAACAGTAGGTTTCAGGTATCTTTCTTTTTTTGATTTTTTACTTGCAGTTGAAATGAGATGATGTCTGGGATTCACTTTAAAATATTCAAGGAAAGTAAGTGGCAGATAGATGAAATAAGCTTAGAAAAATGTTGGTACTTGTTACAACTAGGAAATGAATACTTGAAGCTTTATTATACTGCTTCATTTACTTTTGAGTATGTATAACATTTTCTTTCTGCATTTTTTAGTGGGAATTCTTCTATAAAAATTTTTCTTCATCAACTATTTGCTTCTGCCAAAATACTATTCATGTAGAGTGTCAGATGAGTATGTATTACACATATATATTCATATAAATACTCTTATTTTCTTTATACATGAATTTTCAGAATCTTGCTTTGTTTTATGAGGGTGGTTTTTTGTTTTTTGGTTTTTGGGGTTTTTTTGGTAAGCAAGGAAGTTTTGTTTTGTTTTGTTTTGTTTTTGCTAGTATTATTGCCTAGATTTTAAAAAGTATATTTGATACCTTACAATCCATTGCAATTATGATAAATTTGGGGCTTTATATTACTGTCTCAGGTCAGTGGGAGTCTCTTCAAATTGGCTGTCATGTCTTTTTGATATGATCACATTAGTCTTTCGTGGCTTTCTTGTCTTTTGGAACAACAGGCTGCTACAGACTTATCCGGTGCATTTTCTGTCCAAGACCTAGAATCTGTTATCTCTCCGAGTTCAGGGCGTTTTATCTAAGCCCAGAAGGTATCTGCCAGCTCTACCTGTAAGGGACACTGTGAAGTAAGGTTACCTTGTGATAGTATCGGTTAGCAGAAATTCAGTGGGAAGGTTTCTTTGGATGATATCAATGCTGCCAGACATCATTTTTCATTCTTGTGGATGGGGATGTGGCCATTCTTTTCACAGATACCACTTATTGTTCTAGGAAGTCCATACCGTCCAGCTATCTCTTTTTAACTTGCTCAAGACTTATTTTGGCTTACAAACACGTATCCTGCTGGGCTCCATATGTATTAGGCTCAGTGGGCCCCAGTCGTTGCCCTTGGAATCTTTCCAGTGCCCAAACTTGTCCTTAGAATGATTCGCTTTGAAGTTAGTATTAGTAAAGACACACTCTTCCAGTCAGTGTCTAACTTAGACAGTCAAAATCAAACATCAGCATCATCGCCTTCACCGACAAACTTGTCTTGTTAGCTTTTCTGGAGTGATAGTGATTGCTGAAACAATGGTTACCAATTAGTGCACACTTCCATTCTAGGGGCTTTGCACACACAATCTCATAATCTCACTCAATCCTCATTCGCAGTCCTCTGAGTGGGTATTACTGCTCCCATTTTACAGGTGAGCACACTGAGGCTTAGGAAGATCATATGACTCCTTCAAGGAGCTGAGGGCCCCACAGAGGACTCTGAATCCAAAGCTGGTGTTTGTAACTGTTTAATACTTCCTCTACTGCACAGAAATGGCAGATCTGCAAAGAAATATGACATGGTTTTTCTTCTCAAGGAGTTGATAATCCTAATTGAAGAAAGGATAGTTACAGAAAAACATAAAGAAGCATATGAAAAGACACATGTAATTGTTTCCCATCCAACTCACTCCCCAGTGCTGTCAGATTAATTTTACTAAAATGTTTTTGCTTCATTCCCCCCGCCCCTGCTTAAAACTTCAGAGGTTCCCCACTGCCCACAGGATAAAGTCCAACTTGCTTGCTTGGCATTTCAGGGCTTCCAAAATTTGGCCCTTACTTATTTTCTCATGTGTGAAATTCCACTGTGAAGTTGGCTAGTGAACCAGGTGTCTAAGCCAAAGGACACGTCTGGTGTCTATGGTTTTGTGTCCTAGAAATGTTGTCACATAAGGGCATCTAAGTTTTACTTAGTTCCACGTTTAAAAAGATAATCCATAAAGGATGTAAAGTCAACTATCCCTCTGACCCCTCATTCGTTGTAATTCTCCATTGTAGCCAAACAGGTCTGATCCCCCCAGTGCATCTTTCTATGGGAAAGATTGGATTTTACTCATGTTACACCCTTGACCTGACCCCTTTCTTCTTGACCTGACTTTCCCTCATGAGCCATGGGTATTTTGGAGTCTCTTCTGATTTCTTCAGGCCCTTGTTTAACATGGGCCATTTGAAGTTCCTTGGATCTTATTTTTTGTATCAGTGACCATGTAAAGTCTTATATTACCACCAGAAACATATTTAAAATTATATTTGAGGCTTTTCTAATTATGAAAGTGACAAATGCTCAAAGAAAAAACTTGGGGATATGCCAGGCATAATGCAAGAAAATTAATTACCGATAATCTCACACCCAAGGAGAACCATCATGGATATTCTGTTGTGTGTATGCATATTACTGTATATATAACAATAATGGCATTATTCTGTACCTGTGATTTCATTACCTATTTTTTCTCTTAGCAAAATTTCTCTTGTCAATAGTACTCATATACAATAGATTTCAAAAGTCTCCATAATATCTCATCATATAAATTTCCCTTGTTTAATTATTCAATTTGATATTACTATATATTTATATTGTATTACTTTCTATTATATATATATTATCTATATATATCTCTTATATCTATATATATTTATATTGTATTATTTTCTATTACTTGATGAAGTAACTATATTTTAGAATTCTTATCTTTTTAATATGAAGGAACTAAGAGTATTTGTCTAAACATGGACATACCTGGTTCGAAACTACCTCCTAGCTGTATTCCCTTGGGCAATGATAAAACCTCTTTAAAGCTTACATTTCCTCATCTTTGAAATAATCATTACATCACTTCTATATCACAGTCCTGTTGCAGGATAATTGGCACATGTTTATTATGATTTATCTATTTTTTTTTGCCTCATGTCTTTGCATCTATGACTAGATCTTAAATCCCTTAAGTGAAAAGCTTTGTCTCATGGGGCTTGTGTTTGTTGTCCTCATGTCTGTCGCATTGTATTATACGTAATCGGTGGTTTACAGCTGTTTGCTAAAAATCCTGTCAATGAGGCCTTGGTATTCCCCGAATGTCCACTGTGTGAGAAGTTACTGTTAGTAATAGTCCCATGCAAATCCAAAACTTTTTTTTTTTGAGATCTAAAGACTTTAAACTTCTCTCTGCTCATCCAAATGTTTATTTTTGGTGCTAATGTTAGTTTTGTAACATCCCAGCTTCCCTCTGTATTCTTTACATTCCAGTCATTATCATTTTCATTGATTGGCCTGCTTAGTTACAGATTGCATTTAAATGGAAGGGTTTGAGGAGATCTATCCTACCCTCATGTGATGGTATTTCTAGGGCACTAATGCATGGCGGTGTGAAACACATCTTTGGCTGAGCTAGCCAGTTCAAAAGCCAGCTTCACAGCAGAATTTCACACATGCAAATGAACCATTGTGATCCTGGTCATGAAAATTCATGGAATAGTGGCTAGTTCAGTGTGGATGACCTGTCAATTTGGCAGCCAATCATTTAGTTAAACATCCAAATTACTGGCCAGTTACTCAGTCTAAAGCTAGTCTTCCTGTGTGTTACTGGGTTCTATGTAATCCTATTAAAAGCAATGACATTTCCTTTGATTTGTGGCAGCTAATGGTGTAGAAGTACCATGCAGGCACAGGGCATGTGTCTGGCACAGTTTAAATGTGAGCATTGTGAGAATAGACTGTTTATATGACTATTGGATTTATTCTTAAAAGACTAAACATCCTCCATTGAATAACAAGCAAGTATCTTAATTTCATGGGTGCCCTTAATTACTATTTGCATCAATTTTAAAAGGGAGGTCCTTGAAGGATGGAATCATCATTTTTTGATGCGTACTAATTGATTTTGTTGGATCTATATTTCACTCCTTGGACCAGCTTGCCCTGTCAGGTATTCAGACAGAAAGCCATGAAGACTCCTCAGGGGCTGGTAGAGCTTGGGATTCAGTTGAACGTGACCCATCTGAGGTTTAATTCAGACATAGGACAGTAGTGCTAATAAGCTGGGAAGTGAATCTAGAGCAGTAATTCCCAATTGCAGACCTCCTTGAGAATGTGATGAGCACTCTAGACTTCAATTCCAGAAAAATTCACCAACAACTCCAAGAGTTCACATATCTGCCAAAGCCCAGGGGTCCACGAAACCATAAATCCTAGGTTAAAATTCTGGCACTGGGTATGAGTGTGTGGCCCAGAAATAAAGAGAGACAGAGAAGAAGCACAGAGATAGAAAAAGACAAGGAGAGAGAGGCACACAGATAAACACAGGCAGAGAGAGATTAAGAGATGGCAAGTAGATATAACTCTTAGCATAACAATTTTTCAATCCTGTGCTCAATTAGATTCTAATAAACGCTTTCTAATGTTCATGCTCCTGGGTTCTTCTGCCAAATAAAGTCTCTCCTGTGAGAGATGCAACACATTCCACACCTGAGGATTTTCAACAGTGTTGAGAAACTCTGCAGAGAAACAGATTTCATTTTGAAGGCAGATATGTAGGCTGTTTAAAGATACAGTATTTTAGGTTAAAGGACCATTTGGCTTATAAATGAAAAAGCCTCTTGTATATACTGAAGACCATTGATAGGATAATTGTACTAAAAATACTGCTGATTAGGAAGCTTTATGTCTTATACTTTTCAAAGAGGTTTTATATCTGTGATCGTATTTTATTTTCTCAATAACCATGTTAGGTAGGGAAGAAATTGCTATACGTATTTTAAATTTAAGGAAATGGAAACAGATGTGTATAGAGACTTTCCTGGAATCACAGTTACTCAATAAAAAAAGTGAACTCTAGAAACCAGATCCCCAGCTTTGATTCGAGTTTGAATCCATACATCCCTGCTGATAGTAACATCCATGTAACCAGTACAAATCCTTTTGCTTCCAAAAGAGAAATATATGAATTGAAAATAATGCTCTTAAAATGGGACAAAATAACAGAATCATAGAAATTTGGAATGTAGGGGCACCTGGGTGGCTCAGTCTGTTAAGCATCTGACTCTTGGTATCAGCCCACGTTGTGATCTTGTGGTCGTGAGATAAAGCCCCATGCTGGGCTCTGTGCTGAGCATGGAACCTGCTTGAGATTCTGTCTCTCTCTCTCTCTCTCCCTCTGCTCCTCTCCTGCTCACAATCTCTCTCTCTCTCAAAATAAACAAACATTAAAAATTTTTCAAATGCAAGTGACTTTATAGATGAATGATAATCTGATCTACCCAGGGTGAAAAGGGAGACCTGACCCAGAGTGCTGAAGGGACTCAAGCAGGCCCTTTAGCTGGCCTTGCTGGGATGTGCAGGGGAGACAGAGCTTAATACAAGCTGGCCTTGGGGTGTGCAGGGGAGAATGATTTGGCAACAAATTTGAAAAATTAAGTCATATCCAGTTCTCTTCTTGGACTATGCTTGGAAAGTTTAACATTTCAAGGAGTGTTTCTCAGAAATAGTTTTTATAGGGTAATGCATAGTTCCATACATTCTGGTGGCCTGAGAAACTTAATATGGCTATAAGGAAATATGACAGATTGATTGCTTTGCTTCTCAAGCTATAACAGAGATTCTTACGCTAGAGTAAGTAATATACATATCAAAGATGGATATATAATATGCACATATACATCTACATATACCCACATTCATATACACACATGCATGTGTGTGTATATATATATATATATATATATATATATATTAGGTCTTCGGGTTATTTAAACACTTCTCATTAATAACTTGCTTTTTTGGAATTATTTAGTTATGCAAGATATCACCATATTCAGTATTTTTTTTAATAATAAACATGTCTAGTCAAAGAAGGCATTAATGAAGCAATTCCCCAAATAAAACAGTCCATGATATCTGAGTTGCAGCAGAGAGAGAGTGTGGTCTTTGTAGTCTAATCAAGATCACAAGACTTGTTTTGAGCGCCTGTCATCTTTAATTTTACGGCACTTCATTTCAGAGTAGCACTGCCAGGGTCACATGCAATTAAAACACAGGCAAGATTTGTCTTGTGAAATCTTAACATAAAAAGTAATGTGTTACTCCATTTTAACTTTTCTACTGAACTCTGTGAACTCACTAATTACTTTTCCCCCCTCTTGTCACCTTTTTGATATGACATGTATTTTATAGAGGAGATAGAAGTTTGGAATTTTTTTTTTTATATTATGCATACGATTGAGGATAACAAAATTAAACCAAGAGAAAAAAGGAATGTGTTTTTCAGAAATACTTTTTTTTCTTTTTAGAAATATCTGAGTAATCCAGCTTCAATTACAAGGAGCCTCATAGATCAAATTCTAGGAAATAACTGTTAATCTGCTTAACTAGGGCAGGTAGAAGTGTAATAACAGACCACAGACTTTATAGAGGCCAGGATGGGGAGCTGGAGTTTATTCTCTGGGGTGCGGGCAAAGGGGCTTTTATGTGATTGGCTGTGAAAAGCGTTAAAAGCCAGTGCCGACGTGGAGATGAGGAGTGTGAGGAGGGCTGTTCCATCTTAGTGATCAGTAAATTGCATAGACCCTTATTAACCTTATTGATAAGGAGCTTAGGGAAGTCCCATTCAGGCCGCAATATATTCTTTTTGTTCTCCTGTCTCTGCGTTTGCAATCCCAGCCTCTCTGTCTGGATAGCCTTTATAGGGCACCTCGAAATTCAGCGTGAGTGGCTGAGCCTTAAGTTAGAGCACAGGGAGGGCGAGTGGAGCCAGCCTGTGCACGGGGCAGGGGGCTCGGAGCCCGTGTCACTGGTGCTGGGGACACCTGGAGAATGTTTGAAAATTTTGTGCTTAAAGAATCTTTTATATTGCTTCTCTTTCAATGCAGCTGGGGTCTGTAGGGATCTGGGGATTATTTTTGATACCTGTCGAAAAGAGTTATGTCTACACCGATTTTCCATCCCTCACTACTAATTAACCTTATTGTATACAGGAAACAGTCTATTTAATACCTGCATTCTTTCTGTAATGCCAAGTAAAATGAAATCCAGTGTGAAATCTAGTTAGCGTTTGCCTTTTTGAAGTCATTTTTAAGTTTCCAGTTTTAGTGACTGTGACCTCAGAACTGATAGCTAGAAAAATGGTGAGCCCGAACCAATTTTGGCTTCAATTGTATCCTTCACCCCTTCCAACTTAAAAGCTGCTTTTCACCTGGACTTCTGAGGAGACCAAGGAAGGGGACATCCTGAGCGGGACCATGTTTCCCTAGAGCCTTCCATGCTGACCTCTTGCGGGAGTTCTGAGCCTTCCCTTTGTAGCCATAGGCTGGCCCCTACTCCATTGACCCTGTTTCTCTCCGAAGCAGCTGAACACCTCTGTCCCCTTCCTTTCAATCAGGGAGGCTCCAATTTGATACATAATGGCAAAATTGTGCAGCGGCAATGCAGATAGATGCTGAAGGAGAGGAAAGAATCTGAGCCCAGGGTTAAAATGCTGAAGGAAATCCCATTGGTGGAATGTTTGCAAGGGAAAAAAAGGTAGGGTCTAGCAATAAAGAGCAGAAATTAAACTGTGTAAAATGTCACCAAATGATGTGGAAAAATCCACACGTCCTCAAGTATGCTTCACAATATGGACTTAGAACACATTTTGCTAGTGATGTGAGAATGGTTAGCACAAGTCCTGCTCTTAAAATGTGAGTGTGTGTGTGTGTGTGTCTCAAGTAAACCTGTCAGCTTAAATGGTGCCAGAGGAAAGTGAGGATTTTTCAGGCCAATGCTTTGTATTTGCCAGATTTCTTGGCTTTTGAGATTTTCGTATACTGGTCAGAAAGCCTATGCTCTATAGCATTTATCTAACACATAAACCTTACATTCGACTGTGCAGGGAAGGTGAGTGGGAGATGCTGCTGGGTGTTACAGCTGCTTGGACTTTCCAGATCTGAAGCCAGGTCGTCAGAATTTGCTGTTGGGCTTGCATGAGCTAGGTTAGTGAATTTCACTGCCTCCCTGCTGCTGAGCTGTAGGATAGTATTTCTTGGGGACTTAGACCTCAAGAGAGGTTGTTGAAGGGGTATCTGTTTGATGACCTTTTATAGGTGGGACTAGGGATTGGTACAAACCCTAGTGATCTGAGACTACATTTAATTTGCCTTGGCTAGTTGATAGGAAACTCGATGGTGGATCATATTTGTATTTAACGTGGCTTATGTTCTGGGTGTTTGTCTTGGTTCACTCATCCAAGTGTAGACTGAGCAGAAACTATAGGCTAGTGTCACCTCTCTCCCTCACTGCTTTTCTGATTGAATGAGGCATGTTCTATAGAATCCAGATGATTGCTTAAGAATTTCATGGATCCTACATGCTTCATGTATAAGAGAGCTAAACTCAGCTGGATATATCTATAAGGTGTGTATGTGTGTGTGTGTGTGTGTGTGTGTGTGTGTGTATGTGTTTGTGTATTCTTCTGCCAGATCTCTCACCAAGGCAGCTAGACATTTTCATTTTGACAACACCACTAAAGAAAAGTGTCATCTTTTTGTACAAGATGTTCACTGTATTCTCATCATTTGGATGATTCAGGATCACTCTCCGGCAGCAAGAGGCATAGTGTGTCTTAATGCCTGACTCTTTTTTAATTATAGTTAAGAAAAAGATTGTCGGAGACTTATTTTTTTCATATTGCACAGGACCTCTAAAGGGCCAGATTTAATTTCAGTACAATATTAGGCAGTATGAGGTGATCAAGGATAAGAGGACATTGACAAATATGACCCAAGGCAGGACAAGATGATGTAACATAGAGGCACCTACACCGGTACTTTTAGAGATGTGGGCAAAGAGGTGTCCATGCTGTCCCCTGTACCATGCAGTAAAATGGTCAGTACAATGTCCATAATGCATGTAGGAAGATGAAATGATATATAAATATTAAAGGTATGATAGAAATAACATGAATGAGATTTCACCGTAACAACAAAGGTACTCTGCATTTCTTTGGGGAAATTCATAATATCCCTCTTGTTCTTCTACGAAAATTAGTATGAAAACAAAAGCCTCCTTGTGTGTTGTAACAAGAGAGTGACCATGTACCTGCATAAAGAGTATAAATATTTGGGGTGTTTATGTGCTTCTTTTCTTCAGTTCCTTTTCTTAACGGAGTCAGCATATGGTAGAACAGTGAAGGCGGGGGCCTCTGGAGCCATATTATTTAGATTCAAATACTAACCTGACACTAACTGCATGAAGTTGGGTAACTCCATTATTTTTCCCCTCAGTTTCCTCAAGTATAAATCAGGGATAATAATAGTACCGCCCTCCATAGAGCTGTGAAGATTAAATAAAACAATATATATGTAAAGTGCAGTTCCTTGCACATAGCAAGCATTCAATAAATGTTAGTTAATCAAAATTAGTTTCTGCAGAACTAATTTCTCTTTGTGGTCCCTGGGGTGGCCTGAGGAACAATATTGCTCTAAAAGAAAGGAGGGAGAAATCAGAGCCAGGTGAGATAGAAATGACCCTTTGATCATCAGGAGTTATACCGGAAGCAGAAGTTGGTAGCACATATACTTATGTGACTTGGGTACGACTTGGTCAAAATGTCTTTGGGTAGTTACTGTCAAATGACAAATCATTGTCAGAACACCAGAATCAGCCCCTACCCTATAATTCAGCTGGAAATGGTGCTGCATAATAACAAAAGATTTGCACTTACCTGCCATAATTAAGAGATGGTAGGGAAACTCAGAAGTTCAGTTGGATGCTCCATAATATTGATGACCATATCTGCTGCCACTGTCTGAACTCAGACCTGCCTTAGTAGTACTACCGCAATAATTTTCGGTCTGGCAATGGTGTCTATAACTTCTCCCTGCTTCAAACTGTCCCCATCAAGGGCCAGGAGAATCTTTACAGGACTGGTAGTCACTTCCCTGCTAACCAATCTTCAGGTCTCAAAAAGCAACTATAGACTTAGTATACTGCCTCTTGGTATGGCATTCAAGGCTTTTTTTAGAGTCTGATCCCGATCTTCTCATTGTCTTTTGTAGTTCATAACACTGTCAATAAGCTGGAGATCTATCATGCACATCCATTAGGAGCAACTTAGAGTTTCATGCTATATTACCTGTTTTCATCTCCATCTCATGATTCCATTAGTTTATCCGAAGAGGCAAGATATGGCAAGTGTTCCATTTTATAGATTGGAAAAGTGAGACCCAGAGAGAGTAAATAATTTGGCCAGGACCTAAAAAGTGAGTTCTCCTAAGTGTTTATTCTGCTCATTTTCCTCTCTCTCGCCTTTCATTTTCTTCTCTTACCCATTGCTTTGGCTCATTCACATATCTCCACCATTTGCTTCATGCACTACCATTTTTCTGGGGAGCAGGCTTTGTAACATCGGAAGGCTTAACACTGAGTTCGCAAAAATGGAGAACCTCAGGCTAAGTCTGCTCAGATGTGTTTTATGAGGTGCCCTTAAAAATCAGGTTTCACAGAAGTTCCTGAATTTCTGGCTTGTCATGAAAGATCTGAAGGTCTGGCAACATTGTGCCCACATTCCCACGTAAGCAATGTCGGCTTGAGAAGCCGACCCTTCTGGCCAGGGGTTGAGCTTGACTTTTCCCCAGCTGCTATCACTTCATAATGCCTTAAGCGTGCTCTTTACGCACTTATATTACCCGCCTGGCCCTAGTAACATCTGAGTTTGCAACTCTTGGCGTAAAGAAAAAGAAAAAAAAATATCCATCTATTTTCTACAGATAAGATGAAACACTTTAATGGAAGAAATAGTATGTGATTATTATGTCTGAAGAAAGTCTTTGTTTTTTGGTATTAAGATTTTAGTTTCCCAAGGAGAGTGTTGATATTGTTTTGGTTTTCTTTCTTATTTTTGACAACAGAGCAATGTGACCCAGAACTCTTAGTGACAGTCCTTTTGGATGAAAATCTTTGCAGGGCCTTTTAATTAGGAATTGACAGGGTGATTAACTTATAATTCACAAAAATAAATGTGGAAAAGAGAAGTACAGGTCAATTTCTAGCTGTGTTAAACTGTAAGGACAGCAGCATTGGCAAGTGATTGTTCCTTTTTAACAGCTTTTCTAATTTTTCTTAATTGGATCCTTTGTTTTCTAATTGGATAGGGAGAACTATCATATGGCTTTCAATTACTAGCTGTGGCATGGTGATCCTGTCCTGTGGCAC
This sequence comes from Acinonyx jubatus, assembly GCF_027475565.1. NCBI lineage: Eukaryota > Metazoa > Chordata > Mammalia > Carnivora > Felidae > Acinonyx > Acinonyx jubatus. Next base: position 132,564,068 of record NC_069381.1, on the reverse strand, counting down.
ACGCTATGTAAAGTCACATTCTCAACATATAGGATGAAATAAATACTGTCTCCACAAAGTTTTTTGTGTGAGTATGGAAAAGGGGCAATCATCCTTGTCCTGGGTGGGTAAATCCATGTGGCAATGGGATGTACCAACTGGCTTGCTTTTCCATGGAGACTGGTTTGGACTTGGGTTTCCACTCTATAGGCTAAGTTATAGATTATAATTTGTTAAAATATTTAATCATCATAATAGAGAAATGCTCCTAAAGATACAAGATTATCATTGCCTGATAGAAAATGCTACAAAGTGCACACACACATACATACACACAGGAGAAAATGCCAGTGTCCTCAAGGTAGTTTGTTTCTTCTGTCCATGGGTGAATTCAGACATCGTTTTATTTTTTAATATTTATTTATTTATTTGAGAGAGCATGAGTGGGGTGGGTGTGCAGAGACAGAGAGGGTCCCAAGCAGGCTCTGTGCTGACCACAGAGAGCCTGATGCGGGGCTCGAACTCAGGAACTGTGAGATCATGATCTGAGCCAAAGTCAGATACTCAACCGACTGAGCCACCCAGGTCCCCCTAGAGATTCTTTTCTTTCTTTCTTTTTTTTTTTTGAAAGAAAGTTTTCTATGGCTTTCTTATTTTACAGCTCCCACTGGATCTCTTCTGCCTACAGTATACGTATTTTACCATGTTCTATATCTGACCCCAGCATCTTTCTCCAGCTCCATCTTGCAAATTTGCTAGGCATGCACTTCATCCTCTGTTCACTGAGCTTCTCTCATTTCCTTGGAGATAGTGAGTCTTTTAGAACCCTGTTCATGCCATTTCTGCTTCCTAGTATGTTTTCTACATTTTTCTTGGGTTAATCTTATTCACCGGTCAAGATTAGATTAAGTTACCTTCCCAGTGAAGGTTTACTTGAGTCTTCCCAGGTACAATTTGTTATTTAGATCTCTGTCAACCACTGAACTTTGTTAATATCTCTGTTACTGGCTTCTGCTTGTCCATTCATTCAAAAATACTTATTTGGCATCTCTATGTATAGGTGATGACCCCTGGGGCTACATGGTTATTAAGATGGCTGAGGTCCCTAATCTTAGATTAACCTTTAGATGAGTTTTCTCTCTTACTGGACTCTGGAATTTACAGAGGGTAGGAATTTGCCTTATTTTATATTTGCATCGCAACTGCCTAGACTTGCACCTGGCTCAGAGTGCTTATGTCATTAAGAGTGTTCATTTTTTTTATGTTTTCTTGACAAAGAATATTGATCAGTTTTATAAAATCTAACTCTTTAGTGGGTCAACCTAGTATAACTACCGTCTTGGCTTTTAAATTTGGAATAGTTGATGAAGCACCTGGGTGGCTCAGTCAGTTGAGCGTCAGACTTCAGCTCAGGTCATGATCTCACAGTTTGTGAGTTTGAGCCCTGTATCGGGCTCTGTGCTGACAGCTCAGAGCCTGGAGTCTGCTTCGGATTCTGTGTCTCCCCCTCTCTCTGCCCCTTCCCCACTCACGCTCTCTCTCTCTCAAAAATAAATTAACATTAAGAAAAAAAATTTTAACTTGGAATAGTTGATATGATCATCATGACTGTCTTTGGGATGTTCTGGAATCTAATGACCTTTTGGTATAACCCTTTGCATGCCGTTAGTGTGTACAAATCAGATCCTCTCATGGGTGCTTTGGCTCAGTACTGTGGAATGGTCTTATTCCAGAGAGGAAATACAGTCTTTGATTAAATGCCCTTAGCAGGCAGGGACAGGACACAGCTGGGGTTTGAATCAGGCTAAATCCCATCCGATTGAAAATCAAGAAGCTGGTGCTTTCGAAGATTATAAATCTGGAAAGTAGCAGAGACGAGGGGCTATGAGTCCCTGCTCAAAGCAGGTAATGCCACTTCTCTTTGGCTGTTAGTGCTGCTTCTTTCTGGCTGATGCTCCCAGAGTAACTTTAAAGATGGACACAGGAAGGGATAGGATTTCAATGCTGGAACTACTCAACCCACTCTTTCCCATTCAAAAAGAGAAGTAATTAAAATCTTGGAGAAGATGTAATTCAGAATATGGAATGTCATGGAAATGAGGAAGACTTGAAATAGAATGCCAGAAACTCTTGTTTCATGTTTCCATGTTTTTCTGAAAGGCTTAAGTACAACTTTACATATAAGAGCTTAAGGCTGGCAAGTTTATCATCTTACTGTTACCAGTGACTTTAGGTCATGGGATTCTGCCTCATGTGACTTGCCTTGGCTTTGTGGTATGTGTATACATCCCACTTGATGAAACCACTCTTCAGCCTTTATTGTGGTTGCTTCTCTGTTCTTGGCCATGAGCTTAGTGGCACCATGGCCAAGATGAAGACATTCAAAGAGGAGCAAGGTAACTTCTTTCTCAGGCAGCTCTGTGGATGCTGGAGCTGTGTGCACATCTGGCTTTCTCTTGACCAGACTCTCCCCCTGTGCCATATACCCCATCTATGCCGACAGCCTATGCTTCTGAGCTCATTACTCTAAGTGTGTTTGTTTTTGAATCCATACTTCACACATTTTATTTACATGCTTTATTTTTCGTTTTATGAACAAATCGATAACTAGGCTTACTCTTTATTGCACTGGATTAGTTTTATTTATTCCTTTTGAATTTGATTAAAAAGCTGTCAAACAAAAGTCTACATTTTTATTGGCAGAATACTTTCACAAAACTGGATATGAGATGTGTTCAGCTAGAACATACTTTTCAAAATAAAACAATGTTTGATATATTCTAGACAGTTATTCTTTTGTTTATCCATGACAACTGAAACTAACCATCAAATGGATAAAGCAATCCAAATCTAGTCAAGTAATCCTTCAGGCATATGAAAAAAAAAGCCTTTTTAAAAAGTTGTTTCTAGATGGATTTAATGTAATTCACCAATAAAGCATCCTCAGAAGCGTAATAAAAATTCTACATAAAATGACATAGCCAGGGCAAAGGAAGATATACAGTTTGATGAAGATTCAAAATGGATGATAACATTAAAAATGAGTGGTCATGAAATTCCTGTATAATATAAAGATCAAAATTCCAGGGCCTTAGTTTTGCTTTTCATTTATAAGACAATATGTTTATGGGACTGCAAATAGTGTGTGTGTGTGTGTGTGTGTGTGTGTGTGTGTGTGTATAATCTCCAATGGCAAATGTTTTGAAATGTCATTTTTCTTCAAAAACATTGCCATTCACCTTGTTGTATTTGTACATTTCACCATCTAACATTGAGGATAACTGGGCTGTATTTTATATTTGCACATGCAGAAATGTTTCTGAAAGATGAAATATATCTGTTTTAGTGGAGAACCTGATCTCCTTTGTTCATTTAAAAATGATTAATTTCTGACTTCTTTTCTCTGTTGGTATTACTCCTGTACAAGTAGGAGTATGGGAACATGCTTGAGGCAGCCAGGGTAGTGAGAAGTCTCACCTGTGTGCACATATACCCATATTGACAACACTCCCTCAACCCACTTACACACCCAATGCCTGGGAGCAGCTTTAAAACTGCTGTTTGGATATGTGTTGTGCTCTGCACATTATTTAACAGTGTGGAGCATGTATAATGAAGGCCTCGAAGTGCTAGAAGGAACAGGAATGAAGGGGTTAATGTAGAACACATATAGGCAAATATTGTCAACTATTTTATTCAAATGTTTGGAACTTAAACACAAAATTATCACTAAGTTTTCACAAAATGAGGCATCTGTCGCTTGAAAGGCAAAAAATATTTCAGAAATATGTTTACAGAAATGTAAAAATATTAGGCATCAAGACAGATGTGAACATATTCAGTAACTTGTCTTGTCTGTCAGTCTTCCTCTGAGCCGAAGATCTTATTGTACTCACTCAGCATGAGCTCAGCTATCTGGTTTTGGTATACCATATGTACCGCCATGTTCCCCATTTCACCTTCAGCTCTCAGAAGGGTGGGTCCGAATACAATCCCCAGGCTTTGTGTGGACATGAGGTTCTTGGAGGCTTTGGCCACTATCCTGGAGGGGGAAGGGAAAGAGAGAAGATGCCCTGAGTTTGAAGTGAAATTGTGGCTACTTTTGATTTCTAAAATTCTGTGTTCTTGAATTCTTTTTCTTTTTAAAATTTCAATTTAAAGAAAGAAAGGGCAGTGACTGGCTTTGGTGGGGAATGAAACACAGACAAAACATTTTTCTAGTTCTACAAAAATGGCAACTACCGTAACATTCTTTAGTCTTTTACTCTTTATGCTTTATTATGAAGATAGGACCTATGACTTTGGGGAGAAGGATTCATTGCCTGGTACAACTTTTTTTAAAATTTTTTTTAACGTTTATTTATTTTTGAGAGACAGAGACAGCATGAGAAGGGGAGGGGCAGAGAGAGAGAGGGGGAGACCCAGAATATGAAGCAGGCTCTAGGCTCTGAGCTGTGAGCACAGAGCCCGACGCGGGTCTCGAAATCACGAGCCATGAGATCATGACCTGAGCTGAAGTCGGACATTCAACCGACTGAGCCACCGAGGCGCCCCATAACTTTTTATCCCCATAGTACCTGGACATTGTGAGTGTTCAATAAATGTGGAATGAGTGGATAAATAAACAGCAAAAATTACGGTGGGAAGTTAACAAGATTCAGCCTTCAAAATGTTTATAGTCAGGGGTAGCTGGGTAGCTCAGATGGTTAAGCATCTGACTTCAGCTCAAGTCATGATCTGGTGGTTTGTGAATTCGAGCCCCATGTCGGCTCTGTGCTGACAGCTCAGAGCCTGGAGCCTACTTCAGATTCTATGTCTCCCTCTCTCTGCCCCTCCCCTGTTCACATTCTGTCTCTCTGTCTGCCTGTCTCTGTCTGTCTGTCTGTCTCTCTCTCAAAACTAAATAAATATTAAAAAATTTTTTTTGAAAAGTTTATAGTCAATGGAGGAAACAGGTGAGATGCGCCTATGTAAGAATCCAAGCACGATAAATAAGAACAATATACGCATAGTTGATGATGGAAAGTAGACATAAACCAAAAAATAAGTTTTTAGTGATTGGAGTAAGAACAGCGTTCCTGACAAATGCTAACTGGAGTATGTTTTGTAGAGAAGGTAGGTTCTGAGACATTTAGGTGTATGGCACAATTCTAAGTGTCTATCTTTTTGGCCATCCAATTTAGCTCACACTTCAATAAAATACAGAGTCCTGTAGCATTTGCACAAGAAAAGAGTCCCACTGGAATCAAAGAAATGTTTGCTTGTGTGAGGACTGTATGGGGAGCTGGAATACCTATGAAACATTAGGATGTGGTTTTTATTAATGGTTATGCCTTGCCTGCTTCAACACAGGACTCTTAAAAGGAAAATAAAGCCCCATCCGATATATTGAGACTTTTAAACAATGATGCTTATTCTTACCATTGGAGCCTACTTCATTTTATATTAAAGTTAGAAAGGGTGAGGTTTTAGAGATGTTAAGGAAATACGGATAGCATATGGAAGGATAGGGTGCTGAGAAATACTAAACTCTGCACTCTACCAGACCTCCCGACCCAAGGGAAATATGAGTGTTGAGAAGAAAGTGAGGCAAAGGGTCTTTATCGCATGGCAGTCGGGTCTCCATCTCAGGGCCCACTGTAGAACACTGGAATGCTGGACTGGAGAGGATCCTTTGTTTGGTCGTATATAAGAGGAGGCAGGCAGATTTGCTTTATTTGTCTCTTCATAAACTCAGATTGCTGAAGTACCAGTTCTGTGACCAAGAAACCATGCTTTCTCTCTCCTGAATGAAACTGAGAAGGACCCACACCATTACTTTATGAGTCCCCACAGCACAAGTGCATGGCCAAGAAAATGCCCTTGACTTGCTCAACGTGAAAAAATGAAGTGTTGTTCTAAATAATTATATTATCATCTCATTTAATACTCATAATAATTCCATGAGGCACCTCTATTATTAAGCCCATTTTACACATGTAAAGACTGAGGCTGAGAGAGGTGAAGTGCCTGATGGCATACAAAGCTGAGGTTCGAACCCAGGCAGTTTGGTTCCAATGCCTTTGGAAGGATCATCATGGTATGTGTTATGACTCCTATTCTTAAATACTGGGCCAGTTTTTCATTCTGCCATCTTCCATAACATTGTAAGATCCTTCCATAAAGGGCCTGGATTTGTATTCCCCACTGCGGAATTGTGATTGACAGCCTGATTCTAGTAGATTTATTGTGGGCAAAATAACTCTCAAATTTCGACTGAATATTAAAGATATCCTGCCTCCCATTTTCACTTTTTTTTCCTGCTTTCAATGGAGAGCATTTATACCTGTGAGCAGCGTTGACTTGGCTACATTCTGGAAAGTGTTCTCATATTTTAGAGTGTCACTGAGTTATCAGAGACTTCAAGTTTAAAGTTTCCTTTGGAATATAAGAAACTCTACCACTTTCTAACTGCATTTACCAAAGTCTGTGAAATGATTTAAACATTCTTCTAACCTGGAGTGGGGACAAATGGAGTGAATGAGCCTTTGCTTCATTTTAATATACCTATTATTAAACTTCAGTTTAAGATCTCTCTTGAGCCTTTCCCAGAGCCTCTTATTATAAAAGTCATTAATAATATTTACCGTAAGGGAAAAACAGACTTTTCTCTTTTGATTTTAAAGTAACATCTTTTTTGTGATACTCCTTCATTGACTCTCTCACAATTAAAAAAAAAACTCATTAAAAGCAAATATAGAAACATATCTAATCCAGTGAGTACCTATTAGGCAAAAGTTGCCTTAACAACTTTATCCATAGCTGGCACAGATCTAAGTTGATAAGATTTTTCTAGCAGAGAACAGGGCTCAGAGGTAACAGGGCACAGAGAAGGTAGAAAAGAAGCAAGAAAGTATTGAAAGTGTGAAGGCAAACCACTGATATAAGGCATCTTGACCAACAGGGTAGAAGAAAATTAGGACTGGAGTCCAGGGAGACTGGAAGGGGAAAGGGATGATGTGAAGATTGATTAAGGATTGAAGGTATATTTTCCTATTCAATAATAGCTATAATTTTAATAGGTAGAGGCAAAGTGAAATTTGGGATAGTTGGGAGACAGAACTGCATCAGACTTCCAAAAGGTGAGGCTAGAAATCAAGGGAGTTCAAGAGCCCACTATTGGAGAGGGCAGTCAGGGCTCTCAGGAGGGTGCAAGAGTACCCTGGAAGTGGCCTGTAGTATCTGGAGGAACTTGGGTGTGTGTGGGGTGTGTGTGACTCAGCTTTCCAGGGCATACCGGAAAGTTATAGCATGTATGACATGGGCCATGAGGGGAGAGAAAGAAGGATGAAATGGGGCTAGACTAGTTATCAATTTTTCCAGAGTTCTTCCTATTTTTCCTGCTCAGCCAAAGGCTTGGTCTTTGAATCTAGAGTAGGGCCAAATCTAGAGGAGGAAACCAAGACTGAGTTTAAATAGGGTGGAGAGTAGGAGGCTAGCACTGTATGTCAGAACCCACCTCAAGGAAAGACTTCTCTATCTTAGCCAGTGGGTTATGCAAGAGGACTCCTGTAAGGGATTTCTGCCAATGCATCAGTTTCATAAATTTCTTGGGGACAAATGTTCATTTTGTGCTTTTATGCATGTGTAAATGTGGAGCATTCATTCCATCTCAAACTTGTATCCTTTCTGTCCATTTCTCTGCACACTTTCTACGTGATATTAATAGAACCAGCTTTAACGTATGAGTGCTTTAGCTTTAAAATAATCTTGTTATCAGTAGATTTTACTAAACGACGCAAAGTTTTGTTTTCTTGTTACAGCTGCGTTATTGCAGGTTAAATTTCCTTAACAGCTTGGAGTTCTCTCCTAATTTTGGAAAATTAAGCTACTTGGAGTAACTTTTAGAAAAATCGAATGTAGTTAAGGAAGAAAGTTAATAAGATAATGTGGATGTGTATTAAATAGAATACATGCCATTTTTCTTATGCAGTGTTACTGAATGTGTGCTTGTGTGTGTGTGTGTGTGTGTGTGTGTGTGCGCGTTTATGTGTATTTCATTGGCAATTGTTTTTCTGAATGTCAACCAACCAGTAGCTGGTGCGTTGAGAAATCAAACAAGTTTTCAGTGAGAAAAGATACTGATAATGAAGACCAGTTTGGGGTAGAAGTCACCATCTACCAAATTATATGATTCATGTAGCTAGACAAATACATTCTCACATCAATGTTTAAATTGGATTAGATTCCTTTCTAATAGCGAGTAGACATTTCTCGCAAAGAAGTCCCCCAAACTGGGGATGTGTTGGAAAATGTATTAAGGTCATTATAAACTTCCTTATTCAAATGTGAACTTACCTATTCTCTACCTCAACAAACTGTTAAATAGTTAAGTGGTTGATTTAGGACCACATAGGGAATCGACCAGACTTTCAAAGTATAGCTTGAAAATTATTTAAATCTCAGGGTTTTTTTTGTTTGTTTGTTTTGTTCTGTTTTTTTACCTCAAATCAATGAATTTCAAATTTCCACTCCCACTGTGGGGACCAGCTGCATACTGCAAGTGCCGTTAAATCTAAAGACTTCAAGTAGTAAACACACGCACAGGAGAAGCATAGGCTACTGAAAGAAAGAAAAGCCATCCACAGAAAAAAAAACTCTAGTCTAGTACCAAAGGCACAAAACTCTCAAAAACAGTTACGTTATACTTCCAGTAGCTTAAAATGCAGTTGAGTCATAGATTTGGAAGGGAAGATCTGACTCAGAAACCATGTAGGTTTTTACTATGAGTCTGATGATACCTTTCACAACGTTGAGTTCTGAAAAACCCCCTTTCTGTGATATGATTTGCAAAAATAGCATGCCAAAGTAAGATAAGTTTTGGAGAAAATTGTATGCCACTTTTTCTTCTTGCAAATTCATGATACACAATAGCATAATAAAGGCTCTGAAAAGTCCTGCAGAAAAAAATACTGCTGCTCCTCTTTGACTCGTGTCTTCCTTAACTGACTTAGATGTCATAGATTGGCTTTCCTGAGGAGCATGGATTAGGAAATGCTGCTCTAGCTGGTTTTGCTAAAGGCCTACTGTGTAGGTTTGAAAGTGTAATGGATTTTACCCTCCTATGCCACCTGGCTTTGGAACTCTGTAGCAGCTAAGTCAAAGAGGTCAGATTGTGGTCATTTCTGGAAAGTTCCACCCTGCTGGCAGGGCTTAGATTTCATTAGGCCTTAAATGCCATGACAGTGTTGTAAATTTTGAGCTACAATTTAACCTGTTTTCAGCGAAGAAATGAAAGAAACCTCCCTTCTGTGGTAAAACAAAGACTAAAAGGCAAAAGAACACATCGGAATGAGAAAGGTGAGAGCAAAGACATGGTTGAAAGATTAATGTACAGTGAACTGATGGATGGGTAAGGAGGCACAAAAACAGTCAGATCTTATAACAATATTTGGGAATTCCTCTGCATGGTTGTTTACTCACCATTAATTTATTCCCAGAAATGCGTACAGCAAAGATTCTAAGTGACGTGAAAAGCTCAAAGTTTAGTGACTGTGAATGCTTGACTAAAAAGACCTGAAACTGCACTCTTTTGAAAATGACTATTTATTAATACTGCTTAGTTTAAAATAGCCTGACAAAAATAATTATGATTTTTTTTAAATTTGTTCATGAAATATCACTTGATATACATTCACTGTAAAAGCAATTCTAATACTGTTAAATAAAATTCAAGTTTATAAAATCTTGAAATGAGTAAGAATTCATTTTTCTGGCAAGAGCTGAAAAAATGATATGCAGTTTATGGATATAAAAAGGAGAGGAAATGCCAGAGCTGCTTTTTGTCGGGTCCAAATGGAAGGAGCAATGATCCATCAATTTAAGATTATTTTAGAAATAATCTATGATCCAGTGCTACAGATGTTGGACCCCAGACAAAAAAATCCTTGCAGCCTTATGCTGGGTAACTTTTTTCCTAAAGTGAGCTGAATTGCTAACCCAAAGAAATTTCTTAGTTGCTTTAAATCACTACCAAATGACTCAAACTGAAGGAGAGCTTTACTATAAAACTCAAAATTAATGCTGAATTAAGACCAACGCTTTTAATAATAGTCCAGTTGCAAACAAATATACAGATGCAACCTTTCTTTTAACTCTGTGCTTTACTGTTACCATAGTGACTTGCAAAGGAAGTTGAAAGGCACATAATTGCCTGCAGGACAACTCTCAAGTTATTGGAGGTGGACTACAAGTCTTCCCTTCCCTATCTCCGGAATGCTGTTATTTTCCAACACACACAACTTTAGGATGGCTTAACTTGAATGGGGAAATTGCGGTGGTAAATGTTCTCTTGCCATCAGGTCAGACCTACCTCACAAAATATAGCTTATCCACTGTATGTGAAGTGTTACCTCTGACTTTGACCACTTAAGGAAAGAGAAGCTGTTTAAGATAGAATACATTTTCAATGTTTGACTTCTGTTTCCTATGTGCTACAACTATTTTCAGGGGATCCTTGCTAACCATAGCTTGCTACCCTCAATTTGCACAAACTATGCTGCTGCTTACATTGGCTTCCTTCCTTCCTTCCTTCCTTCCTTCCTTCCTTCCTTCTTTTCTTTTCTTTTCTTTCTTTCTTTCTTTCTTTCTTTCTTTCTTTCTTTCTTTCTTTCCTTTTTTCTTTTATTTTTCTTTCTTGCTCTCTTGCTTTCCTTCTTTTTCTCTCTCTTTCTCTCCCTCCCTCTCTTTCTTTCTTTCTTTCTTTCTTTCTTTCTTTCTTTCTTTCTTTCTTTCTTTCTTTCTCTTTCTCTCCGCCCCCTCTCTCTTCCTTCCTTCCTTCCTTCCTTCCTTCCTTCCTTCCTTCCTTCCTTCCTTCCTCCTCCCTTCCTTCTAATAAGATTGGGGACTAAGCAGGATTTCAACTTTCTCCCCTACAGTTATGGCAGTATGTTGGAAAAATTTTCAAATATTGCAAAAGCAGAAGAAATTTCACAAATGTTTTTTGCATTTAACACCAATGTGTGTTGAGGTGGTCATTCACTGGTAATTCAGTTATTAAAAAAATTTTTTTAATGTTTATTTTTGAGAGAGAGAGAGAGAGAGAGACAGAAGGTGAGTGGGGGAAGAGCAGAGAGAGAGGGAGACACAGAATCTGAAGCAGGCTCCAGGCTCTGAGCTGTCAGCACAGAGCCCAATGTGGGGCTCAAACTGGCGAACTGTAAGATCATGACATGAGCCGAAGTCAGACACTTAACCAACTGAGCCACCTAGGCGCCCCCAGTAATTCAGCTGTTTTTAATATAAGTTATAAATCAATTTGTTTAAACTAATCATAAAGTGCTCAATTTTGTATTTAAGTATTGTATTATTATTATTTTCCAAAGCAAGTTAACAACTATTCTTCTAAGTGGGAATCATGGCTATTTTTTGACACTTTTACTTTTGTTCTTTGCATTTATTAAATAACTTTTTTATACTGACTTCAATGCAGAAGATTGAAACATTTTCAATTATTTACTTGTTTCATACCCTTATTGATTGGACATTATAGGGAGAGTATAAAGCATCTTTAAAGAAATATTCAGAATATCTAATAAGATAGGAGGACCTGATAAAGTAAAGAAAAAGAATACCCCATGGACTTCAAAATGACTTATCTCTAGAGGAATATATATTCTATAAGGTAACACCACCATAGATAAAATGGATATTATAGCCAAAGCCCTCATATAATTGATATCAAAAAGGAACACTAACAGTAATTACTATTTGTTGAATATCTATTTTGTGCTAATCACTGGGCTTCAAATATATCACAATTTCTGAAGGCGGATTTAAAAATCCTCTGTAATTTGTTTTTTTTTTCTTCTAATTTAAAGTAACTTTAGTTTAGAATTTGAAAATTTTAAAAAAAGTATAATAAAGAAAAAAGCCCACCAGTAACCATGAAGAGTAACTCAATGTAACTGTTATTGATTCATAAAAATCTATTGAGTGCCTATTAGGTGTTGGATACTGTTTCGGATGTCAGAGATAGTACAATGAGTAAAACAGACCCTGCCCACAGTCCACGTGAATCTATAATCAGTCCTATAATCTAATGGGAGAACCAGACAACATACTATACCAATCAATATACAATGTGATTTTAGGCACTGAAGTACAAGAAAAACTGAAAAGTAGTAGTTCTTCCATTGATCCTGGGAACCTTTTAAAAAATCCTAGTCATCCGGAGTCCATCTCTAGACATTCTTGTTTACTTAGTATGGGTGGGGTCTGCCTGCCTGCAGATAATGTAGCCCTCAGATAATTCTACTGAGCAGAGTGTAGTGGGAAATGCTACCTGTAACAGACCAGGTACTCAGGGAGCCCTCTTGAGGGAAGGGACATTTGAGCAGAGACTCGGTTAGTTGCATGTACCAGGAAAGGGAGAATCCCAGGAAGGGAAGAGTAGGTACAAAGCCCCAGTGGTGAGGTTGTGCTTGGTGGTTCTAGAAATAGAGAAGGGGACAGTATGGCTGAAGACTCGAGAGTGAGGCAAAGGAAGTAGGAGATGCCGTGGGGGGTCTTGCAGGCCTTGATAAAAGTTCAGGATCTAATTCCAAGAATGTGGGAATCCATTCTTGGGTTTTGAGCAGGAGAATGACACTGCCAATATTTAGGTGATATGAAGTGTAAATAAATTATCTTCATTTGTATTTGAGAAAATACTTTCTATATAATTTGTATACAGCATTTTTCACTTTGATCATGAGCAATTCTCATGTCTTACATATGTAATACATATTATTTCCTCATTACCTTATATGGGACAGAATGGCTTGTACCCTATACCTTATGACTTCTTAGTATAAGTGAAATTGATATATAAAAACATCTTTCCATGTATTCCTCCTCCACACTTTGTGGTATTTCTTTAGGCAGTTGTTCCCAACCAGGGGCAATTTTGGACCCCACCCCTACCCCAGGAGACATTTGGCAATATTGGAGACATTTTTGATTGTCGTCACTGGGAGGGGAGTTGCTACTGGCAGTTTGTGGGTACAGGCAAAGGATGCTGCTAAACGTCCCACAATGCACAGGACAGCCTTTGGTCACAAAAATTATCCAGCCCCAATGTCAATAGTGCTGCTGTTGAGAAACTCTGCCTTACAGTAAAATACCAGAATTGTAGCGACTAGATCAATGGTTCTCAAACTTGACCATTCATGAGATTAATTGGAAGCCATGTGAAAACACAGATGGCTGAGCTCCACCTGCAGATTTCTGATTCACCACGTGGGCAAACTTGAGAATCTGCATTCCCTCCAAGTTTGCAGAGGATGATACTGCTCCTCCTGGGTTGCAGTTTGAGAACTCACACTAGATCGTTCAGTTACAGCTCTTCTTTTCTTAAAATACGAAAACGTGTGGGAGAGCCTGCTAGTCCTATTAACATCATTATCATCTGGTGTTATTCTTTTTAAAATAGTTGCCAATTGATAGGCATTTTTCAATGGTCTGTCATTCTTTGAATGTAGGAAATGTGTGCAAAGTTAAAGAAAAAAAAAACCCAACCCTGAGGTGGATATCTTCTTCTGTGACTAGCTATTCATATCTACTCTTCCCTTTCTTATTGAGAGCATGTAATTTTGTTTGCTTGCTAGTTTAATCCATTTTATTTACCTTGTATGACAAAACTAATGCATAGACTTTGGAAAAAAATGTCCTAATCAGGAGTATCTAGAATAAAAAAGTAAATACCTCCTGTTTCCTCGTCAAACTCCTTAATGATAACTATAATTTAACAGATGGATGCTCCTTCCTTCTATCTATCTATCTATCTATCTATCTATCTATCATCTATCTATATATTTCTTGTTAAAAAAGAATAAAATAAAAAATATATAATATGCTACAATTTCTTCCTCCTCCCCTTGACTATATATCGTGGGCATCTTTCCAAGTCAGTATATATAAAAATGCCTCATCCTTTTTAAAAGTGGTTACATTTCATAATATGGAAATACCTTAATTTACTTAGCCATTCCCCTGCTGCTTGGCTTTTAGGTTGCATCTAATTCTTTGCTATTACAGACAATGTCATAATGAACATTCTTGAATTTATAGATTTGTAAGTTTTTTATGTAGTAAGAAGCATAGTATTTCATTATTTTTGTTGTATTTATATTCTCCCAATTATTCTGTTCTTTTCTTTATTTATATTTACCATTTTTACTACAAAATTCACCAATTTAAAGACATCAGATAAATATCATAAATGTTTTCTTCTAGGTTTTAAATAATTTTATTTTTCAACATACCCTCTAATTCATCTTAAATATATTTTAGTGTGTGAAATATGATGGTAATCTAAATTTATTTTTTGTAAAAGCTAGCTAATTCCCCCCAATAACATTTGGTTGCATGAATTGCCCATTCTCCATTGATTTGTGATGTTATATTTTGATGGCAGCTTTCTATAGTCACAGACACACATAGCTGGCATATTTTACTTTGCTGATGATCTCTGTATATTCTAAACTATTATATTTTAGGGATATCCTCCATATTTTTTTTCAGATATAAAATAAAATTTTCAGATGAATGAGCCTGATAAAGATTGAATAATTTGGCTAAAGCCATGTAGGAGGTAGAAGATCCTAGATTAAGATGCAGATTTTTATTACTCTGGGATATGGATAGTCTTTCCACAAATAATTGAGATTCAACGATTTTAAGTTTGAAATCAAGGGGTTTCTTAACAGTGAGGTCTGAGGCCTGGGGGGGGGGAGTTAGAGTCAACAAGAAGTCTTGGGTGATAAATTTTGATGTTTTAAATCAGCTAATTCACATCCAAGGATATATTTACAGAATTGAGAAGGAGGTTTTTAGGTAGAAGAAAAACGAATTAATCTGCATTATCTTTTTCTCCAGATTCTCACAGTGTTTTAAACTCTTGAAAGCATTCATTTCTCATTGTGAATGGAAATACACTATTGGCAAAGTAGATGGAGAATTTCAGGTATGGTTTCCCTTAGGTGTTTCTCTCAAGTTTTCAAATTGTTTTAGCCATCCACAACAGTAAAGAAGTCTTAATTTTTATGCCCCTGAGCACTGTGGATATACCTGTAGCTACTGATCATATCCCCATCCCCAGAAGACATTGATTTAGGATGAAAGATTAGGAAATATATTATACATTAGGATTATCTTTAGAAAGGAAAACATAGTAAGCCCATCATTATTCTCTACCTGAATTTGTTCAATAGAGCAGTTAAAAAGGCTAGTATATCATAGAAAAATTTTTATACAGAATATTGGGGATTGTGCATGGATCAGCATTAATTAGGCCAACCAAATAAAGAACTTAATTATAAAATAGTAGTGGAAAATACAGAACTTAAATATTTGCCTTGTGATGTTAGATAAAACTAAAAGGAATACTATCAATATGCAAAGTCAGAATTCATCAACCTTCTAGCTTTTCTTTTCACATCGGTGAGAATAGCTATTTTACTTCCCACTAAGGGCATCGATATCAAATCTTCAGTAGTTTTTTTTTTTGAAAATTGTTTCCTTGTTTAAAAGATCCCAGAATAGCTGAAAGAGAATGAGTCGCAATTCGGATATCATCATTCAATCATCCATGCTTAATTTTACTTTCTGAGGGAAAAAATAAGTTTCAGGCACTTTTTCCTTTACGGTGACTTGACTTTAGGAGAGACACTGCACAACCAGAGAACATGAAGTGAACGTGCCCTGCACAGGGATACGCTTCTCAGCAATGGGGTGCGGGGGCGGAAGGTGTGGGATTTGGAAAAGAGAACAGTTAGAGAAGTCCTGATGACTGAGTACAGAAAGCCATGATATGGGAGAAAAAGTCTTCTTTCCTCTTATAAATCCAGTTCCTGGAATTAGCTCAGAGACTGACTTCACCTCCACATGCAGAATTCGAGCTGTGGAAACAGCCTAGGCTGCTTCAAAAGATTCATACTTATTACAGAAAATTTAGGAAAATGCAGACAAGTCGAAATAGAAAATTAAAATCTGTCATATTTCTATGACGTAGACATCACTGCTATTAACGTTTGGTCTTGATGTTTCCATATGTGTACTGGAAGAATACTGTGAACTTTTGTCAAGGTTATTAAATATTCTGGACATAAAAAGGCCATGAGGTCCCCATCAGGAGGTGTTCAGGGATAGTCAAGATTCTTCTATTAGACGGCAAGTTGAATGACATTTAAAATGTGGTTTGGGCTCCCAGATTAAAACGAAAGAATGGACAGTCCTCATTTGAGATGAGGTGGGATAATATATAATAACTAAGGTTTCTTTCCCACCCTTCCTTGTATTCCTTACATTTCCCCAAGATTCAGTCAGCAGCATTTTGAGCTCAGTGAAGGGGTGATGCAGCAGAAAAGCAGAGAACATGCCTTGGAGGTTTGCAAGAGAGGGCATGTGAATTTCGAGGACTGTAGCTTTCAGTTATAAAAGCCTAAGTGCCTAAGGACCCAGAGTTGCCACAACGGCCGAACCAGCAGGTTGGAAAGGAGATGAAGAACCAGGCTACCCTGCTACCAGATAAGAGAGAGATTCTCTGGACTGAGAGAAGGAGAGTTGTGGGGGAAGAGAGCTGAGACTTTGGTGAAGTCCTACAGAAGTGGGCCAGTCCTGGGCACCCCCCTCCCCTTCCTGGAAAATACACACTGTTAGAAAGCTTGAGGATTCTGAGATCAGACAGACCCAGATTCTTCTTAGGGAAAACCCAAGTATAAAGCAGGATTCCAGAGTTCCTCATGTTCAGTATATCGGAAATAGATAGTAAATATTTCAGGGTATATCCAGGTAAAGGTGACATAAAATAGCCACACAGAGTTCTGCCTGAATTCTGTCTAAAACCCAGATCTGGGACTGGCAGTTGGAGATGATGATAGAAAATCAGAAGAGAATGAAGATAAGCTAGGACAGGTGGTAAGAGCCAGACAAGTTTCTACCCTGCTGATCTGTTTTATTATCTTTTCCAGTAGAATGTAAACATCTTAAGCACCAGGATTTCATCTGTTTTTGTTTAGTGCTGTATCTCTAGACCAAGATTAGTATTTGACTCATAGTACTAGATGCTCAATAAATATTTATTGAAATATTGTATAAATGGATGCTCTCCCTGGCCCCAACAAATGCTTAGGCTGTACATAGCCCTCCAGAACTAGAAATGAACCAGGAAAATGTCTAGAAGACACTCCGAGTCGACTAAATCATTTAGAACAATGGACCTTGAAAGGGAAATTAGTTTTGATTATGGCACAATATTTACATTTCCTGCACACCGGAGTTTCATTCTTACTCGCTGATGATGAGAACATAAAGGCAGCAGAGACAAAGGAGTGATTATTTCTGGAAAGCTTGTTAGGGGCCTATAATTGTACAGCATGCCTTTCCTTCGTATGTACTATTGACAATGAATTTCCAACATGTACCCAGTTTGAACAAAATTGGAGAAAGGGACTTAGAATAGAATGTAATTTTTATCTGGTTTATATTATGGATGGTTGAAGTTAAAGATAATGACACCATCTAAAATCTGACCACCAAATTCCATTTTAGGTAAAATGCTTGATGTATCTGCAAAAATGCAAACCCTTTCAAAATGTGTATAATGTTTGGCTCAAGGACAGAAACTATTTATTTTGCTTTTACATATATAAATTTATAATCTGTACTGTGGTAGAGAAATAAAATGTGCCAGTTTCTGCATATGTCCTTGTACATATGGATGTCGGACTAACTCATCATTCTATTGTTCAGCTCACCCATTCGTAATCACCTGTTAATAATAAGTTCTATGAGCTGGATGAAATGTATCATTTTTTTAGGGACCATGAAGAAGCCCTATACTGGGCTTTATAAAAGAGTCTTCTAGTTTCCAAGCTGCTTATGGACCATTCCTAAATTTACCAATTTGACAATGATGGTGGCTGCTTTGGATGCAGAAATAGGCCACTCAGATTCCCTGCCTAACTGTAGGAAATGATGACCTTAGTTGTCTTCTTCAAGGTTTACTTCAACTGCAGTGAGCCACCTTGCCCAAGGGCATTGACTGACCCACTACAGATATAAATGTGGCCATTTCCTCTCACTGTGGGATAGCATCAATGGGTTCCCTGTGGGGTTGACTGAAATTTGGTTGGGTCCACATCTTGATTGAACTCCTTCTGCCCAATCCTATTCTCACCCTTTCTCTTCCAGAGGTCAATCCCTAGTGAACACCCTGCATGTTGAACTCTGTTTCAGGGCCTCCCTGTAGAGAACATACTGTGATTATTGGTTCTAAAAGTGGTTCAAGAAAGCCGGCAAAGATAGGATTTGGAGCTGGGTCACTTGCTGCCTGGCTGGCAATGAAGAATCTGTCGTGATAGCAGCCAAGTGCAGTTGCGTCTTGGCACAGGGTAGCCATCTAGTTATAAACTCTCCCTGGTGGTGAATTGGGATGTTACATCCATGAAGGAAACACTAGTAGTTAATATAACATGTTAGACATTCAAAAATAATGGCGGGAGTTTGTGCATAGTAAATGCAAGATCAATGAGATTGAAGGGCTATTCCTAAGCACCATGGATACTCTACAAGAACATTGTTTGCAATTATAAGGCTTTACCTTGTAAATCAGGGTTGGCTGTAGGAGTGTCCATTACAGAACTAGGCTTTTGGATAACAATGGGGATGATAAAATGCTGAAATAATAGAGGCCAGGTGGTAGGACTTAATTGCTAAAAGCCAGGTAGATACAGTTACAATAATAAGCAGCAGGGCCTAGAGGCAGCCAAGGGGACCTGACTCACAGTAAATTATGGAGGCAGTTAATAGAATATGGGATCCCCAAGAACAAAGTCAATGGGGACCAAGAAGGACGCTATTCAGCTTATGTCATTGTATTAGAATGATGTATGTAGTCATTGTTCTACAGGCTACCGCTGCTCCTGAGCACTTGGGGCTTCCTGACCAGGGGCCAGCAGGCCAGAAGAGTGACCTTCTAGGCAGAAGTCAGTAACCCCGATCAAGTGGAGGAGAATGAGTTGCTGTTATACAATGGGAATATGTGTCACATCCAGATGATCCACATAAAATCTTCAAGTTCTTTGTCACTCAGTTGTGACAGAGATGGTTAAGGGATAGGGCAACAATGCTTGAGAATACATGGTGATCAGAGCTTCGGCCCCTCAAGGATGAAGGCTTGAGTTGCTGCAGTGAGCAGCCACCATGACTGGCAGAGGTGATAACTGAAGGGGAGGGGAACTAGAAGGGACAGTGGAGAAGGGAGACAATGAGTGTCAGTCATGGGCTTGGACCCAGCTTCCGCTGTAGGTCTTGGGTCATCCCACTAAAGCTGCCTCTTCAAAGGTTCCCTCAGGAAGCAAGGCCTGCTGGAGTCCTGGGGAACTGCCTCCCAAGCATACATTAGGAATAGATTTAAACAGTTCAAAGGGTGGACTGTGGTAAACATAGGATGTGCTGCCCAGGTGTCTCTTCAAGGAGGGACTATTGTTCCAGCTGCAGGAGTTAGTCAGCAGTGAGCTTCAGTGGTCAGGTCCTCCGTAATTTGCCTCAACTGAAGACAGCCTCACCCCAGGAGACCCTTAGAGACAGCCCTTGGCCCAATGACTGATCACAGTGAGGGCAAAAAGGCCAAGATGTTTTGGTCCATCTGTTGACAACTCTGAGGGGCCATAGATGCTCCAGAACTCCTGTGGGTTGGCCAGGCTTTGTTGGGCCACATCATAGCTTGACTTTTCTTTCCTCCCCATCTTGTTCCACTCTTTCCATTGGTGTTCATAGATAACCATCACCATGTCAAATCCAATCTGTGATTTTAGTCATGAGCTCTGGGGAATCAGAGAAATTCTAGAAAGAAAGAGAACTGCTTCTGAAAAAGGAGACCTAAAATCTAGTTCAGAGTCAAGTTCTGACCAGCTCTGTGTTCATGAATCATTCCCTTCCACTCCAAATTTATGTTTCATCATCAACAAAACTGGGATAAAACCTACAAAATTCTAGTTACAAATAAGAAAAAAGTACAGCATAGTGTTGATAGTCAATAATATTGTAGTAATGTTGTAGGGGAACAAACAGACAGACTTGGGATAAAGCCATCATACCTTGTGTATAGTACCTTCTATTTTGTAGATTATGGAAATGTAAATTTTTATTACATGTGATTACATTTACTTCTGTCAGTTGTTAGTTTATAAACAAGGAGAAGGAGATTAGGACTCACTGGTTTTCCACTCTGGCTACAGTTTTGAAAAAGCAAAGCAATTGCAGTGATCCTGATTTAGTTTCCAGGGTTGAGACCTAGGTCTCTGAGTTTCTAAAAAGTGTCACAGGCAAATCGGGTGTGCAGCAGGGTTTAAAGACTTTTGGCTAAACGACCTGTCTAAAGCTCATACAGCCAATTAAGTCAAAAAGTTGAGACTCAAATCTGGACCTTTCTATGCCTCTCTTGAGTTTTATCTGCTATCATTCATACTTAGTTTTCATTCTTGTACATATATCTTATCACAATATTATGTGCTAGTCATAAAATATAATAATAGAGATAAGAGGGATTTTGAACTTAAAGCATTGTATAAATATACTATGGTTATTAAATATTAAAATAATTACTCCTATGCCATTAGAACTAAACCATGTGATTTGTGTGCTTTTAGTGACTAAAAGGTGAAACTCTATAGGTAACATGAGATATTTTTAAGATTATATGAACTGAGCATAAATCCACAAAAGTGACACCAAGGCTGAAATAATGTAAGCACACGTAAAATGAAACATTTCGGTGAAGTCAAAGCAGAGTAACGTACTGCAACTGTCCTGTTCCCCTATCTTGAACACACTGACTTAATTTGGCATCACGAAGGAAGAGAATAGCATTAAGACACAGAAAAGATAGATAAATAGAGAAATGCAGATCATTTTAGTGTGATCATGACCGAGCCATTCATATTTCTCATATAGCCTGGAAACAACCTCATACTTATTGGAAGATGTGACCTTTAAATGTTCCTTACTTGCAAAAAGACAAATATTCTAGAAGCCGGGTGTTAGCTTGCGGAATCATCTGTCCTGCCTTCTCTTCGATTGGAGGCTACTGCAGGGAGAGTGCAAATTGTAGATGAGCAAATGTGTTACTTATTCTTTTCATTTGCAGACTTAGGGTAAGCTTCCGTCGACAGTTCCCTGATTTCTTTAACATAGCAAATCTTTAATCAGTCTAGATATGTTAAAATGTGATTTTTTACAGTGAATTGACCTGAGTTGAGTACTTGAGTTGAAATGTGTATTTTTCCCCCTCAAAAGCTGACTTGTAGGGGGAAAAAAATCAGATATTCTATGATATACTTTGCCTTAGTGACAAGATGTTTTTGGGGAAATCATCCAAGCTTGAAATAAAATCTTTATTGAAAGTAATTCTACATTCATGCCAGTCAGATACATTGTAGGATTAGACCAGATATCCCAGGGGAAAGCTACAGTATATGCACCAGGCAGAGTTGATTATTTGGACCTCCTGTCAGTTCTTAACTTCCTGACAATGGCTGAAGCATTCACAGCCGCTACAACTCTGTTTTCATCTTTATTTTGAGAGAAAGTTAATACACTTTACCTTAACTATGCCCAATGTACTGGAAAATAATCCAGTAATATGATACACCCCACCTACCAAGTGATATCTGTATGCAGAGAGCATTTAGTTGTGCATTTTAAGAACACAAATATAAGCAGCAAATGACTGAAAGATATTGTGATTATTTTTTCTATTTGAACTTTAAAATTTTTCTGGCAAAGCCTCCCTATGCTGTCTTAAAATCAATGTGTATCCATAGTCATGGAGCCAAGTAAATGATTTTCACTGTAAACTCCCTTCAAATGGCAGGGCAGCCTTTATTATTATTATTATTATTATTATTATTATTATTATTATGAGTAATTAGGTTATCAATGTTATTTGATGTTAAAAAGAAAGACACTGGTGTGTCAGGTGACATCTGCTTCAACTTAGAGAATCAAAAACAGCTTAGGATGTCACTTTTGCAAAAGTCATAGAATTGCTTTTGGGGCCTAGTTAACACTGTAACTAAAGAGGAGAGAAAAAGTCATACCTTCAAATCTGGACTTATATTCTGATTCATTATAAAAACAACATATCAGTGTAGTTTTAGAGCAAAGGTAAAGACACAACCCCCAATAAATGTTTGACAATGACCAGGTTTGTTTAAAAATTCAGAACTTTATTTTCTAATTCTCATTTTTTGGTTGTATATTCTAAAATTTATTGCTGTCACCTCACCAAAGAATGGAAGCAAGAAGATGAAGTGGCCCATGACTCAAGTTTAAGGACAGAAATAATGGTCTCGTTTTATGTTTCCCCAAATTATATAACCTCCTCCCCTAAACAAAGAAGTCTCCAAGGTGAAAAGAATGTGTTCTGAGAACCATGTTTCCTATCTGAGCAGATCACTGGTTAAAAAAGCTAAGTTAAAACTTAAGTTTAAAAAAATTTGGTTTTTAGGGGCTCCTGGGTGGCTCAGTCGGTTAAGCGTCGGACTTCAGCTCAGGTCACGATCTTGCAGTCTGTGGGTTTGAGCCCCGCGTCGGGCTCTGGGCTAATGGCTCAGAGCCTGGAGCCTGTTTCCGATTCTGTGTCTCCCTCTCTCTCTGCCCCTCCCCCATTCATGCTCTGTCTCTCTCTGTCTCAAAAATAAATAAACGTTAAAAAAATTTTTTTTTAAATAAAAAAAATTGGTTTTTAAATTTAAGAAGATCATAAATGTCCTTCAGCGGGTGACTGGATAAGCCAACGATGGGACATTCACACACTGCAATATGACTCAGCAGTAAAAAGGAAAGAGCTATCAAACCATGAAAAGATGTGAAGGAATCCTATGACTAAGTGAAAGAGGCCAGTGTGAAAAGGCTGCATACTGTATTATTCCGGGTATCTGACATTCTGGAAAAGGCAAAACTCTCGAGATAGTAAAAGATCAGTAGTTGTCAGGAGTTAGCAATGGGGGAGGGATGCATAGGCAGAGCACAGAGGATTTTGGGGGCGGTGAAGCCATTCGATGTGATATTACAGTGGTAGCTACATATCATTATACATTAGTCAAACCTACATAATATACAACATTAAGAGTGAAACTTAATGTAAACTACAGACTTTAGTTAATAATAATATATTCATATTGGCTCATCAGTTTCAACAAATGTACCACACTAATGCAAGATGTTAACAACAGGGGAGACTCTGTGTCTGTGTGTGGGGAGAAGTACATGGGAAGTCTCTGGTTGCTGCTCAGTTTTCTATAAACCTAAATCTGTTCTGAAAAATAAAATATATTAATTTTAAAAAAGTGAAAAAAAAAAAGAAAAAAGATAATGACAGCAGATTGCACACACTCAGGATCCGGAGGTCAACTTCCCCTCTCATCTATCCTTATGGCCACACACATTTGAATTTCTTTGCATCCTGTGTCATTCACCATATCCAAAACCATATTTAAGCCTGTTTCTACTAGGGAGACTTAAGAATTATATTCCTATCACTTCGTTATTTGCTTTCTTGGCATTTAAACATTCAAATTGTATTACATTGTTGTTGACATGTTTTATTTTTATCTCTAAGTTATTTCATGCACATATGCTTTATTTCCCTCAATTAGATTGCAAAATCTTTGACTTTAGATGGTGTGTCACCTTCAGCTTTACTTCTGTTTTTGTTTGCAGTAGGAAGTAGAAAATACCTTCTTGCCATTACAATTGTTTTTACTTTACAGGGGACTGAAAGGTTAAATTTTTCCTCATCTGGATGCCTTTCTGCTCCAAAAGAATGCGAGCAAAACTAACCAGAAATCAGGAACTTCCCCGTAGTTTTCTTACAGTCAGAACAAAGCTGCCTGCCCACAGTACTCTCCTTAGCTGTTGTCTCTGAGGTCCAAGAAGGAAAGCCAACTTCATCGGCAAAGATATTGGGTCTCTTTCCACGTCATTCCTCCTTCCCTTTCTCCTTTCTTTGGAAAAAAGTTACAGAGAATGACCAGAGAAGATAATTTGGAAATTCAACAATCTAATATAGCACATCAACGTATTTTTTCGGAAAAGGGAATTCAGTAAGTACAAAACATCATCCTCCGATGCGCCATTTTCAAAGGTTTTATGAGGTAGTGTGAAATTACTTTGGGTTAAGGTGTCAAAAATAGAATGCAGGAGTTATGAGGTTTGTGTTGGAAAGTCTTGCTTCCTGACAGATAATAATGTCTACATCACCCAAGTGAGAAAGAATCCGTTTCACTGACCTATACACTTGTGTAGTGATCTGGGAGGCTTACACACCCAGATTACCACAGACACCTGGAGAAAAAGGTGATTCCGTGAGGCAGCTTTAGTCTCTCTAGTGCACATCAGTTTTACTGCCTGGATGGAAGATCAACTTGTACCAAGAAACAGAAAAGCTGCCTTTCTCCCCTGGCTCTACATTTCACTGCGTGCAGGAGTTCAGGGATTCACGTAGCTTTCCTCAGTCTCAGCTTCCTCATTTGGAAATGTACCTGGTTGGGCTGGATGATTTCTAATTGCCTTCTGCTCTAAATGCTATTGTTGAGCAATTTAATACTTAAAAAAAAAAGTCGAAACCCTGTTTTCTTCCTCAAGTTTGAAATAATTTGTAAGAGGGGCGCCTGGGTGGCTCAGTCGGTTGAGCATCCGACTTCAGCTCAGGTCATGATCTCGCAGTTTGTGAGTTCCAGCCTCCCGTCAGGCTCTGTGCTGACAGCACGGAGTCTGGAGCATGCTGAAGATTCTGTGTCTCCCTCTCTCTGCCCCTTCCCGGCTCATGCTCTGTCTCTCTATGTCTCTCAAAAATGAATAAACGGGAAAAAAAGTTTTTTGAAATAGTTTGTAAGGAAAGTTGACAAGCTTGGAAACACATGACAAGTATAGTCATCAGTTGCAAAATAAGGGGACCCTGAAATGTTAGGGGTTTGTAGTAATATCTTACATATGTGTGTGTGTGTGTGTGTGTGTGTGTGTGTATACTTTAATGTATATATTTATGCTAACTTTTTATCTTATATAAAAGGTGTGTGTGTATATCCTCATAAAGTACACATTTATTTATTAAAGAATGAAACAAAAAGGCAGACACTGGGGATTTTTAAGGAAACAGACACAAGCCTCCTGTTCTCTTGGAAGCATAAGGGTGTGTCTGTAGTCTGCATTTTTGTTTTCATAACACCTATGAAAGAATGGTGGCAGTGGACCAAGAGACCCACTCTGGCAGAGGATGATACACAGGTTTGCTTTACCTGGCTGATGCTAGCTGTCTGCTCTGCAGGAAAGGACCCTGAAGTTAAAGCTGCAGTGAAAAAGGGGGATATGACCAACCAATAATGTCTACATGGGATTTGGATGGAAAATGGTAGCATACGTGCCAGGAATGCGCCATTCAGAGGAAAAGTAATTTCAAAAGGAAATCAGATACATCTATAGAAGTAATGCAAGGTATTCCTGGATGAGAAAAGATCTGGGCACTTGAGAGGCAAGCTGGGGGGATTTGAACCCAGTTACCCTTAAGTGAGTAAAAAAAGGGGGGGAATTATAGCTGTACAGAGGTGTTGAAGTAGACAAATAGTGAATTTAGAAATGTATTGGAATTAATTTTCAAAGATAACTATTTGAAACGGACTTAAAGAAATACACATAAAAGAGAGATACTTGTGTGATCCTTTCAGATTAACACATACATACCTACTTCATTAAAAAAACCAATTGTACAAATATTCATAATATGGATTTTTAAAACCGAGATCCCAATGGATGCACATTACCCCTTTCCCTTGCCGTATCCTCTTGACCTTATAATCATCAAAAGATCAAGCCTTTCTGTGGTTGTATGCATAAATTGAAGAGAGTCATAGAAAGGAAAAAAAATATAGTCCCTCAATGGTTAAAAAAATCCACTAATGTCAGTTGTTAAGTGGTAATTTTATTAAATAGCGCTAATAGAAAGAGGGAAGATATACAAGGCTGCTGAATAGAAGGGTCAATGGATTCTATTTATTTCGTGTTTATACATTGTACTCTTGCATGGCGCCTCATTGAAATGCCTTATCTGGAAGGATTACTGATATGACAACACTCCTGATTTATAGAAGCCCAATTAGGTTAAACACTTTGATTCATTTCAATTGGATAAAAAAGTCTCTTGTTGAATCTGAATTCTTGCTTTGCAATGAACACAAACTCACATTCATTATTACTTATGGTGCTTTTCTTTATGGATGAAGCACTTCCCAGCCAAGTAGCAGTAGTCACCAGCTGATGACCATAAGGAAAGGCAAACACTGTCAGTAGAATAACATCCTTAGCCAAGTGTTTATGTTGGATACATATACAATACATAACTGTTCTTAGCTAATGATACAAAGTCGGCCTCCCCAAGTTTCTCCCTTTGTATTATTTCTTGCCACCCATGTGTTGAGCAAGATTTTCTCAGGACCTAAGCCCCACACTTAAAGTAAGTTCTGCTTTTTTGCAAGCTGGATTTATTCTTTCTAGCTTCCAAGTGAATATCATGCATCAAATAGCTGCGAGTTAGTTATAAATACAATTGTGGTGATGTGACTGTTAATGTAGTTTCCAGAGATGGTTAATTTATGTACAGAGTATCTTAAACAAAGAAATGATCTGGATAATTTGGTATTTTTAAATGTTATCCTTTATAATCTTTTCTGTATTTTTTTCTTTATAAACCTATTGATTTATTATATTCTCAATGAAGTTGTTTTCTTTTTCTCCTGTAGGCAAGGAAAACATCTACATCTTCCTACTAAGAACTTTATTTTCTTTCTTCTTCTTGCTCCAACTTCCCCTTGTTTTAAATTTTCTCTAACCTACAATCTGGAATTTTCTCTTCAGTTGGCTGAAATAATGTTTTATTGGCATTCGTTGGACCAGATATTCGTTTGATAGGTTCAGCACCAAGCTGCAGGATCTGACAGACTACTGGGAGAGGGGAGGGAGGCATTGGACATTAGGAGAGAGGTGAAGGTAGCTAGATCAGACAGAAGCCAGTGCAGCCCACAACATGGCTTCAGGGGCTACAAGAAAAGAGTCCGTACAGAGATCATAAGCAGCTAGGCAGTACAGGTTGGTAAAGTAGTTTTTAAAAGCCCGTGGCCAGGAGATGAGCAATATTTACAGGAACAACACGATGACTCTCTAAGCCGATATGCCACCATCGGAAGGAACACCCTTACTTATTTTTCTGACGAGAGTTTTTTGAGATAGGTGCCATTATTACCTCCATTTAAAGATGGGAAGCTTGAGGCTTAGGCAGGTTGTCCAGTGTCACAAAGAAATGGTTGTGCCAAGATTTAAACCCTGGTCATTTGGATTGCAGAATCTAACCTGTTCTAATCTTGTCTCTCTGTCTTCACACCTCATTGGTTTTTCGTTTGCTTTTCTCTTCCCTCAGTCCTGGGTCTCTTTACTTCCCAATCAGATAGCCCTTGTCTCCGTACCCAGAGCTCTGAGCCAGACTGTCCCCCTCCTTTCCCTAGTCCCAGCTCACTTAACCCCAGCCTGGGTAAGAGCCCCAGGCCCCTTGCTTTCCTGGCAGGAGAATAAAGACAGCTGGCAGTGAGAAAAGTCTGTGAAGGAGAATATGAGCACAGTCGTGGTTATGGCTTTGCTGTCTGAGAACTCCCTCTGTCAGGGAACTGCGTTGGCTTCCCACACTTGCTACATGGACAGATGTTTTCAATTATTATCACTGACAAGCCTCCAGGCCAGGTTCTCTTCTGATTGGCTGTTACTGGACTCAGAGGGGAATAAAGGAAACTGAGGCTAGGACACAAAACACCTCAGTCATCACTTTAATCATGTTTCTCCGAAGCAACTGGTTGAGTTGGACAGTTCACCCAGAATTGGAATCCTTTTGTAAACACAGAGTCAATTTCCTTTCAAACCTTTTTTTTTTCATTCTGGTTTCAATTTTTCTGCCCATAGTTCTTCTGACATTATAAGAGAGTGAGACATTTGTCATTTCTTTACCAATTCTTTCCTTTTGTTGTTCTTCCAGAGTTTTGGGTACATAACCAGAATATAGTGGGAGTTACGATTTAGTGAAATTTAACTTCATACTGCTAGACCTGGCATTGCAAAGTCACCTGCAGAAATGACCTGGGTCTGATCTGGAAGCACCGATAACATCCAACGTTTTCCTTTGAAGTAACCTGGGGATGTTCTTCCACCTGAGGTTAGAAGCTATTTCTTGTGTAAGTTTTGCACTAAACACAGGGTTTGCTGGGAGCCATTTGACACACCCCTGCCTCCTGCATTACTGGGATTGTTGTCTGCCTTTCTAGCTAAGGACTTTACAAGCCATAATTACCCAGATTTCCTTTCTTACCATCTCTGTGTGTCCTAAGAAGAGCCAATGGCCAACCAATCCTGAAGGAGATGTAATGAAGCTTCGGCATGGTCGATAGTAGAAAAAATGTAGACATGGTCCTCACAAGGGTCCACCCTGACAACCTTCCCCTCTAAGTACTTTCTCAGTCAATGGAGTAGTTATATTTGGTACCACTCAGTCTCTAACCTTTCATTGTTTATTCCTCCCTTCCTGTTTCTATAAATTAGAAGGGAAAATTAGACTGTCAGGTGGATGAAAGCTTTTTAAATTCGTTTTTACTCCCTATTCTTTTTGTCATTTATCTAGTTAGGAAAAAAATGTATTCAAGATGCTCCAGTGTTTCTGCATATTAGTGTTATGTTTTTTTGATGTCTCGAAATTAGGTTTGTGTGTGGTCCATCTTGCTCAAGACTCCAAACTGCCTTGTCTCTGCTGCCGGGTTACAAACAATCCCAGCAGACATGTGAGTCATCGAAGGTACTTGGTAAAACAGACAAAATCCATAGACAATCCTGAAGGCCTGTGTCTCTATTTTAATTTCTGAAAAATGTCTCCTTGACTTTCAAACTCAACTTTTTATTTTAAGCCCAAAGGTAAAATATTATAAGATGTTAATTCATCCTTTTCAAAAAAGGCACATGAGGGTTAAAACATATGCTTTCTTCTTCACTCAGAAAAAAAAATCATTCCAACCTTTTGGGGGGATCACATATAGCTCTAAAACAGCTGAAGCTAAAAACATCAAAGTTGGCATGACTTCAGTTATCACTGAATCAGGAAGATCAAGCCAAGTTTTTGAAGAAAATGGTTGAGCATTTTAAAAATAAGAGAAGTTAAAATGCTCTCTCTGAGCATGCTCAGTGGGAGATTTTTAAATATTTTCTTTAGGTCGGCTTTATTTTGTTCGTCACTTTGGAAACATTTCAACAAAAGCTATCTAATTAGTCTTTATTAATATTGTTCACCAATGCCCTAGCCAAGGCCCAAGTGTCTGTCACCTGCCAAGGTGACATTTTCACCTTGTGTGCCAAGGGACCACTACTGCTCAGGGTAGGTGTGTTGTTTTGCTCTCTTACACAGAAGTCATTGTTTGCTCCAGTGACTTCGGGTGATACAGATATGGGGGAGGGGGATGAGTGACTGGGTGTGGATGTAGTTCCACACAATTCAGTACATCGAATATAGCTGCTAGATCGTCGCCTATTTTGTTTTTTTACTGTCAATTATCAGCAACTTCAATATTTCCCCCAAAATGGGTAGGGCAGCTTTAGTCTTTGACAAACAAGAGGCAGTTTAAATCAACCCTCAAGCACATAAATATGGTCCTCAGACTGGAAACTGAATAGACCTGGTGCTTGTTTTTTCCCCAAGAGGATTTCATTCTCTTTTAGGCAGTAAATAGCTCACACTGTGCTACTGACAGTTTGGGGCCCACATTTATTTTGCAATAAGACAGTAAACTGGCCCTGCTTTACCTGGAACAGAGATAAATTGACAGACCTGGAGAGCCATTGACACTGCACTTGTTATCACCACCGTCCGACACTGTCTCAAGATGTAAATTTTGCAAATGGTTTCAACAGCCTGGTGAGAATATTACCTTTCGTAGAGCCCTTTTACTAGTTTCAACACTGCAATTTCAGGAATTTCTTTACTGGAGTTCTTGGTGTAATCCTCCAATAGCATTTTTCAATTGAGGAAATACCTTGCATGTATAATGGCCCAAGGGAATTGCCTCGCTGGGGAGATTACCTCTCTACCTGTCTAAATAGCACTGAATCTATAAATTGTCAAGAGGTAGATTCTGACGTGACTGTTGTTCCTAACAGGCAGTCAGACAGTGATGGCCAGAAGGGTCAGTACAATACAAGGGTAGCCCAGAAGACTGTTTGCAGGTCAGATTGGTTATATTAATCCATACCTAAGTTAAAAAGATAGAATTATGCTCAATTTGTGGACTCACGTGTACTAGGAAAAAATATTTTAATCGCTGGCAGCAGAATTCCTACTAAGGGAGGAAAAGCATCTTTTTCTCTTTCTTACTTAACAAAACATTTTGGTGGACAATGTTTGTGGGAAGAAAATCCTTAGAGGAGAACACAGTCA
The DNA here is from genome assembly GCF_027475565.1 of Acinonyx jubatus. Classification (NCBI taxonomy): domain Eukaryota; kingdom Metazoa; phylum Chordata; class Mammalia; order Carnivora; family Felidae; genus Acinonyx; species Acinonyx jubatus. Next base: position 132,533,554 of record NC_069381.1, on the reverse strand, counting down.
GAAGAAGATAACCAAATTCTCTGTATAAAACACGAAATGCATTTATGAAGGTTGTATGCAAAAAGGCATGGGAAAGAAGAGTGTTGGGGCAGATGACACGGTAAGAAGTTGGAGGCCAAATGGGAAAGGCAACCCATGAACATTTTTTAGTGGAGGGTGTGGAGAGGACGATCAAGGTGCATTTTAGTAAGGGGGATGCTTATCATTTAAGTATACATTTTAAATAATCTGCTAGGCTGGGTGTGATGTAGTCTTTCCATCCGCCATGAATCTTAAGTAAACGTCTACCAAGTGCTACTTCCTGGAGTGAGATTTGGAAAGAAAAGCAAAGGAATTGTCAAGAACAAGGACCACTGGCAAGTGGTAAGACATGCATGAATTGTGAGTTCAGCTGAAGCAGGAAGTCAGGCCAGAAAAAACTAGATGAAATGTAAGTCTTCTCTGATAAGCTGAGAGGCACTGGGTTTCTCGTTTTATAAGGATTGGAGGTTTGAGCACATTTTATTTTAAATTTGATGGGAATGATGATGGAAGCTGACAAAGGATATTTCCTAAGGATTCTCGGTGCCATTTCTTGTCTGCTTCAGCTATACCCAAGTTTCTTCGGAAGAGCCTATGGATCAGGAATGACTGATTCTAGCAAGCAGCAAGACTGAGCTGTATGTGTCCAGTTTTCCCAAATGACACTTCTGCCTGTGGTTTTGACCTTTGGTTCTGCCTTTCATTTCCCCTTGAGGCACCAGAATCCAGCTCTGAACCCCAGGTGGATTGCTGGGGAGTTCAATTATGTCACCTAGTTTTTGCCAGCTCCTTTTGTTAAGGCTGTCTTTTTCTGTTCTCTTGAATGGCTATCTTTGTCTGTCCCCAAACACAGGTCACAGAGGCTTCCAAGACAGAGTTGGCCTGCAGCTGGGTTCTTTTAATCTCATTATGTGGGTCCGTCTTCTCAGCTTGAAAACCATTAGTGACTTTCTACTGCCTGTTAGGCAAAATCACAGTTCCTTACTAAGACATACTAGTTTTTTCATAACTTGGTTCCAGCCTCTCTTTCCAGTTCCCCCCTTTAATGCTCTCCATGAGCACTCACAAGAATATTCTTTTTCCTCCCAGTGGGTACACCTGGCCATATTTCATTATGGCTGTTTGGACCAGGGGTGGAGGCTTGAACCAAAGAATGGGACCAAACACAGCGCCTTTCTTGGCACCTAAACTCAGTGTTAAGAAGGATGCTCCAGTATGTGCAAATGGCTGTTAATACAAGTTCTTTACAGAGCAGAGGATACAATTTGGATTGTATAACTATTTCAATTCATGGATTAAGAAAAACAAACTAAACACGCTGCCTTGGCTCATAAATCTTTGTCTCACCAAAGGGAATTATTAAACTTTAAATTTTTTTTTTAATGTTTGGTGTTTGTTTACTTATTTTGAGAAAGAGAGAGAGAGAGAGAGAGAGAGAGAGAGAGAAAGCGGGGGAGGGGCAGAGAGAGAGAGGGAGAGAGAATCCCAAGCAGGCTCAGTGCTGTCAGCACAAAGTCCCAGTCAGGACTCGAACTCGTGAACAATGAAATCATGACCTGAGCCAAAACCAAGAGTTAGACACTTAGCCAACTGAGCCACCCAGGTTACCCTAAACTTTAAATTGCTATTTACACCAAAATATTTGAAATTATAGTGACTACAGAAGATGTATCTCACATAAATGGTGAAATCAGTCAATCTCCATGATGTTCTGATAGAGACCTGGAGGTTGTACAAATCTAAGTAACTGAACTGGTTCAAGTCACCTTTAACCAGCAAGCCATCCTATATAGTACTGGTGTCTGCTGGGTGGCCAGTGATTACTTGAGAAAAATCCAAATCTTTGAACATGCAGTGGGGATGGAATATGTTTTTATTGCTTAGGACTCTTTAATACTTCACAGACAATCATCAGGGAAATATAAACCAAAACCACCATGAGATACCACTCCACACCTGTCAGAATGTCTAAAATTAACAACTCTGGAAACAACAGATGTTGGTGAGGATATGGAGAAAGGGGAACCCTTTTGCACTGTTGGTGGGAATGCGAACTGGTACTGTCATGCTGGAAAACAGTATGCAGGTTCTTCAACAAATTAAAAATAGAACTACCCTACAACCCAGCAATTGCACCACTAGGTATTTATCCAAATACAATAAATATCCAGAATATACAATAACATAATAAATGCTGACTTAAAGGGGCACATGTACCCCAATGTTTATAGCAGCACCATCAACAGTAGCCAAATTATGGAAAGAGCCCAAATGTCCATCGACTGGTGAATGGATAAAGAAGATGTGGTATATATATATATACACACACACACACACACACACACACACACACACACACATATACATACACACACACAATGGAATACTACTTGGCGATGAAAAAGAATGAAATCTTGCTTTTTGCAACTACATGGATGGAATTAGAGGGATTATGCTAAGCGAAACAAGTCAGTCAGAGAAAGACAGATATCATATGATTTCACTCATCTGTGGAATTTGAAAAACACAACAGATGAACATAGGGGAAGGGAAGAAAAAATAAGGTGAAAACACGGAGGGAGGCAACCTATAAGAGACTCTTAAATACAGAGAATAAACAGGATTGCTGTAGGGGAGGTGGGTGGGGAGGATGGGTAGAATGGGTGATGGACATTAAGGAGGGCATTTTTGGGGATGAGCACTGGGTGTCATATGTAAGAGATGAATCACTAGGTTTTACTTCTGAAGCCAAGACTACACTGTGTTAACTAACTTGAATTTAAATTAAAAAAAATATTAATACATGATAATTTATTTTCTCTTTGATCATAAACTTCAAACTTTCTGAGGCACAGACTGAGCTACTACTCATACTCTTCTCAGAAGAAGTACCTGATTACATATAAGAACTTCATTAGATTTCAGCCTTTAATGGCTACTACCTAAAACTTAACAGACTCATTAATCCCCCCAAATCCCAAATTTTAAAATATATATGCTGCCAATACTTTCCATTTTTGTGGCACTCTGATTTTGAGTCTTGCAAGACAGTAACAAATAAGTTCCAGAAATCTTCATGAGATCATCATGAAGAATGGGAAGAATAATTCCTTAATTTTTTGCATTTGGACGGTGCATGTGGAAAGCATATTCTGATCTTCTTTTAGGCTCTACCCAACTGATAGTGTCATTTCAATGTGTGAGATCAGTTTCTATGTTTTCATGGTTAGAAATGAACATATAGTCTATTATTTAAGACTACGGTTAGAAATGGATTTAGGGCAGCACCATGTATTCATCTTTCATGTCCCACCATTTTCTCTTCACATTGTCTTATTTTGCCCAATACATAGTTGTGACTATAGGAGGCATGTTTAACATTCTGGTTTTAAAGTTTTAAGTATACCAGATATGGAAGAATGTTTAAAAAATGCAAGTAAATATGCCAAATATGAGATAAATTTTCAAGAACTAGGGGCACACAAGAAGATAAAGAGGATGAAGAAGATGGGTGAAATACCACAGAAACTTTCTTGGCTGACTTGTACTTAGCCACCTCTCTGTTTCCTCTGCAAAATACCCTGACCCAAGGCCACAATACACTGAATCTTTGTGGCTAGTTAATGACTCTCCACTGTGCACATCTGTTCCCACTAGAGGGAAGTCCCAGGAGAGAGTCTCGAACAAGTTTATGCCAGTCGTATTTATTTTTGTAATTATGCAATTTAATTAAATAATATGTAAACTGATGAAATAGAGAAAGAAAGAAGAGAGTTGCTTTGGGGAGCACTTTCTTTGAAGAGAAGATAAATTTGACTCTATACAAAATTATGAAGGGTTTTCTCTGAAGATAGGGGTAGGTCTGAGAGAACTCGCAAGGTATTTCCCAAATTTATCATCATAAATTTTTCTTGGGTCTTTTTTTTTTGAAGATTTTTTTTTTATTTTGAAGTAATCTCTACACGCAATGTGAGGCTCAAACTGACAACCTGGAGATCAAGAGTTGCATGCTCCACTCTCTGAGCCAGCCAGGTGACCCTATCTTGGATTTTTAAATTTTGCTTTCTCTTAGGTTTAGTCCCTCATTCTATTTCATATGATCATAGTTTCTAACTACCATTTCCTGAGCACTCAGTATGTGCCAAGCACTGTGTAAAGAGATTTGTTTGCATTATCTTATTTGATATGCATAGTGATAACTATTAATTATTGAACAATTACCTTATGTGCTTGGTCTTATGCTGAACAGATCATATACATTGTCCATTTAATTCTTATAGTACACCAATTTTTAGATATGCAAATTGAAACACAGAATGAATGAGAACTTTGTCCACATTCACACGACTAATAAGTAAAAGAGCGGGGACTGGAACCTAGCTCTATTTAACTCAAAAGCCTTCTCTCTTATTACTATACTGTATTACCTCCACCTATAGAGGCTTTAAGGATCTGCCTTATTTATTTTTGTAGCCCCGGTGCCTAGTTCAGTGCTTATCTGATGTTAGGGACTCATTAGTGTTACATGGATGAAGGAGGGCATGCATGGAGGGATATTACTGAAGTTCTGCTTGATAGAGCTTGGTGTCAGTTTTCTAGAAAATGAGAATGAGAGATTCCTTATTTATAGACACAGTGTCCCTTAATATAACTTAGTCTTCATTTACTTCTCCTATTGATTGACACATTAAGGTAAGATATAGGATAATGATGTTGGGAAAATAAGAGATGGTAGCTATAATTTACTGTTGTGGACAGTAGATTCCCACCCTCCCCCCCCCCCCCACCTTCTACTCATCATTTTTGTTTTCTTTTTGGTAATACCATCTTTGGGGGAAACCGTCTCTATGGCAGTCCCAGCCTCTATGTTTTGAGTGGAGTTGACCTAGTCCTTGGCTCGAGGGATGGGCTTGTAGCCCATGTCTGACTCATGAGATCCCTGCATTCCTCTGCCACAGTGAATGGATTAGGAACAAATATGGAATAAACAAGGGATCTGAGCCAGGCCAAGGAGAGCTATTCCTGGGAATTTTCTATTCCCACAACAAACGAGAAGCTTACTTGTCCCTGAGGATGCTAAACTGGTACGATACAATCCTGCTTCTACTGTCTTGCTGCCAGCAGGAAGCATTTTAAGTGAAAATGACGTGAACCAAGAGATGAGCAGTTTAGAGACGGCAAGAGGCAAATTCCTGGCAATACCTTTTGGGCACTTGGATCTAGTCATCCCCAAAGTTCACCTCTAATCATAAGTTTCCATTAAGTAACCCAATGAATTCTCTTTTCTGCCTGGACAGTTTGAGTTGGACTTTTGTCTTTGAACCAAACTTAGCATTTCTCAAGTATCTATAGGAATCTAAGAAATGTTTTCATAATGCATATGATTGGGATCAAATGGATCAATCCAGAAACCATGGCTTATAAATATTTAGGGGAGAAAAAGAAATGACATCTAAAAGAAAGCAAAACAAAACATAATTATACATAAAGCTGAATCTAATATCTTTCTAATATCTGGCTCTAATATCTTAGCCCTAGCTGGTGTTTTAACTTTGGTGCTTAGCAACACATTTTGCTCTTCAATTTAAAAGAAGACTCACTAACCTGTAAGTAAGATGGCTTGAAGAATAGAAAACCTAGCATTTCAGAATCTGTATTTTTTAGGGCTGTATAGATAAAGTCAGAATGTTGAGGAGGAATACCCCCCACAATGTTTTAAATGAATTCTTAGGACTCCTGGGTGGTTCAGTTGGTCAGGCGTCTGACTTTGGCTCAGGTCATGATCTCTCTGCTTGTGAGTTTGAGTCCTGTATCGGGCTCTGTGCTGACAGCTCAGAGCCTGGAGCCTGCTTCAGATTCTGTGTTTCCCCCACCCTCTCTCTCTCTCTCTCTGCACACCTCCCCCCCCCCACTCATGTTCTGTGTCACTCTCTCTCAAATACACATTAAAAAACATAAAATGATTTATTTAATTTAAGACTTCTTCAAGCAGTATTTTCTTCCTACTCACTTGGAAAACACACACTCACGTATACATATCCATGCAGAAACAGAAATCCATTCAGGTACAATCTAGCTTGTGATCAAGAACTGCTAAAATAGGACCTTTATCATCAGCACAGCACATCCCAAAATGTCTTTGTAAAATAAATCAAATTATATGAGTTAATTGATTCCAGGCAACATCAGCAAGTGCAGGTGGAGACTGAATAACAGGATGCTTATTAATGAAGTACTATTAATCAAAATTGACAATACCAATTCTGTTTGTTGTATTTGAAAGCTACCTGCAGTGGTTATAGATATATTTGCTGAATTTTAAAACATAGTTTTGAAAAAGAAGACAAAGGCTATAGTAACACATGGGATTTTTAGCTGTGGATTTTGGACTACTGATATTTAAATGCTGAAAAGATACTTCTAAATGCAATTTGACAAGCAATGCCAAAGGTGCCAGTGGTAATTAATTAGCCCTTAATTGAGACCACAGAACAACAGGACATAGGAATTTGTACCCACTGCCATTTCCCCCTTAGGCTCCGTCTTCTGAGAGCCAGGGGTGTGGCTGCACCCAGAAGGTCACAAAGTAAATTAGGAGAACACATTGAAACTGGACATTGTTGATGGGTCTCCTTTACCCTTTGCTGTTGCCCCCGGCTATCTGTGATGAGACAAGGACCTTGATTGTTTGAAGGGGAAGTTAGGGTTCACACACATCTTTAGATGTGCCAGGTGAGTGTTGCCCTCACATCCTAGACCAGTTAGGCTGGACACTTCATGAAAAGATGAAGCCTATGAATCAAATGTTAACAATGGGAATGAGGGCAGGCCAACATAAAACAACTTAAATTTGGAATAAAGATATATTTGAATTTGTAGGCTTTGTTAGGTTGTATTTAATTTTTTTTGTAAGAATACATTTAGATCAGGCTGTTTTTTAAAGAAAAATATAGATATTATAATTATAGTTTGGACTTCTATGATGACTTAAAAAGTTTAAAGACTTCCCAGGATATAGAACCTGTGTCTTCATAGATAGGACACTTCAACGAAGGGGAATGAAAATTCTTGCTTCATAACTCCATAGACTGAGCAAATGAAAAAATGGAAATGAATTCTTCTAGTCTCTGAATAAATCTAAAGATAGTTTCTGACTGAAAATTTATGGTAGCTTGTCTTATAACAGACAAGTTGGAGATACAGTTTGTTAAACTTGCCAGTGTTTTCTGAAAAATAAAGTTTGGGCAGTTTTAATTTTTCTCTTAGAACTGAAATCAGTAACTAACTGAAGGTACAGTTCATTGACGTGACTAGAAATTGAAATCTAGGTTCTTGAGTAACAGACCCTCAATCCATGCGGATCATATTACTTTTGAAGGGCCTTCACTCTCCAAAATGGGCTCAGATAAAGTATAAAAGTCATATATACATCTGGAAAAAGACTCTTCAGGGATCTGCTTTATTTGGTCACACACATGCCTGCAGTTAAAACCAATCAGATACCCATCCTTTCAACACTCTTAGAGAGGGCTTGACTCTGATTCTTTGGAGGCCCTTGAGAATTTGTCATAGACAATAATACCCACTGACAAAGCAGAGGGCAATGACAATTTGGTGAGAAGTACTCTCTCCCTCTTCCTAACTGATTCCCTTTCCATGGCTCATTCACTGAATCAAGTTGGTTCTCATGAACTGAGAGTCGCCTTGATGTCACTGCTGCTTACACAACTGGAGAAATCTGAACAAGGGCTTTCTTAATTAACTGAGGTATTCACATGATGTGACTGGAGTAGACCAGTGGTTCCTAGCCTCTGTTACCATCAAAGAACCCAACTGAAGGTTATTGATGGCAATAGAAATGCCACCTGGTGGCCTCAGAAAAAGTGATAAAATAAGCTTCTCTTTACTGTCTTGATATTAGTTCGTGAAGAAACTTCAAGAAAACCATATCTTTCAGTCTTAGTCAGCCCCCATCTCCGTGTTTTAAAATATTAGTTTGCACATCTTATGGTATTTGAAGATAAATTCATTTTAAAACTCAGATATTTGTACTGCTTACTGGGATTTTTTTTTATTCTATGAAAATCCCATCTCTCTTTCATTGGCCTCTAAACTTCTGATTTTAATCCTGACAGGTTGCATCTTTATACCTCCTGGAACTCCACACATTTCAGATCTTCCCTGAAGTACAACTTCATAATTATCGTCTCATGCATGGCTGAAATGATACGTGAGGCCATGAGCCACCCACTTCTATCCTCTCAGTAAACATTTCTGAACTTGTTCTGTAAATTTGAGCACCGATTTTATTTTCTTAATTAATTTTATTATGTATTAAACTGATTTATGTTCCCAGTGTATCAAATAAAAGCATTTACTGTATATGAAACATGCATTCAATATAAAAAAGTGAAAATACATTTAAAATGAGTAAGAAAACAAGAGCAGAGGGAAAATAAGGGGTAAGGTTAGAAAAGTATCTAAGGTGTATGCTCTCAAGTTGCAAATGCTTGTCAAGTTTGACTGGAGCCTTGCTTCATTCCCTGTGAGTCATATCACTTCCAGGTAGGCTACCAGTGATCAAATTTACTGCTAACCTCTGAAAACATTTCTGCTTTCCTTGTACTTTTTTATGTGACCACATCTGTTCAGAGGCACTACGATTCAGAATTTCTTATTATTTTCACTTTTGCAAGGGAGCCTGGTGTAGAGAACAGGTCCCATATTAATTTACTCATTCATTCATCTACTCATGAAAGTCACAAAATATAGTGACTTTTATGTGCCAGTTAATCAGGAGGGAGGCAGTTTTGCATAGAAGTTAGGCATCAGATCTTTGGGTTCAGACAGACCTGCATTCTAATACTGACCCCACTACTTTTTAGTTGGGTGACCTAGGAAAAAAAGAATGTGGTTCCTCTGGATGCTAGATTTTGGCTACATCAACTGAGAGTAATGCCTATTTTACATGGTTCTTAAATTGAGATAATGTATTTTAAATATCCAGCAAAGTATGGGACACATGGTTAGTGTTCAATTGTGTCTATTCATGCTAAGCATTCTGGAAGAATTAAAAAAGCACAAGGATAGCCTTTGGCCTACTGCATTCACTCTACTGTATGTAAGTGTCCCAGTCACCCGTATGGCTGTTCATAAGAAGGGCTAGGAGTTTAGAGCAGGGACAGACCTCTTCAGATAGGGCCAGATCTAATCAAGCAAATCTTAAAAGACCTGGGCATTGAATCCGATTCTTTGAAGAAGTGATAGAACCTGGGATGGGCAGTCAGCATAGAGAGGAACCTGGATAGGAGCACAAGAGTATGAGCCAAGCAGTACAGCAGATGTGGGCAGTACAGTGGAGTTGATGAGGAAACTTATTTGTCTGGTGGAGTGACATGTCCAGCATGGAAGCATGGCTAGAATTCCAGGTAAAGCTAAGACAGTGAGGAAGTACTGACAATTTTATTGAAAGACATTACCTCCATTGGAAACTGCAAATCCAAGAATCCTAACTGCATTTAACTACCCAGAATAACTAGCCAGTTGGAGCTCAAGTGCCTTCGCGGTAGCTTATTTCCATTTTTTTCCCCCATCACTATAGTAAAACTCTGTTATAGGACCTGCAAACTGGCCAGATGACCTGGGAAAGTCCCAGGTTTGCTCATCTTTTGAGGGGATTGGACAGTTTCCCTTCTGGAACTGATTTCTTGAAAACCTATAAAGCATTTCCCTATTGAAAATGAGAATAAAGGTTAGATGCTCACTGTTGCTGCTGCACCTCTACTTGCTTTTTGGACGTCTTTGGTTAAACTCCCAGATGTCTGCAAGGAAGTCTCTACACAGTGAGTCATATTAAAAAAAAAAAGAAAGAAAGAAAGAAAGAAAAGAAAAACAAAAGAAGAAAGAAAAGAAAAAAGAAAAAGAAAAAAATCTTTCTTCTTCTTCTTCCTTTTTTTTTTTTTTTTTAAAGGAGTGGCCTAGGTGTTGATTGGACTGAAATTCCACAGAACTGAAAACAAAACCAACTCCTTCCCCCGCCCCTAAAAACAAAAACCTCCCATATGCGGCTCCCTGTGAAGCCACTTTACTACTTCCTGATTTTAAACTCAACAGTTACATTTTTAAAGAGACATCACACTTTGGAATATAAACGTGTGAAATCTAAATATGAAATACAATAAAGCAGCTTGAGCCAGGCCTTGCAATGTGATTTTTTTGTTGTTGTTGTTCCTTTAATTTCAGGTAGTCAGGCACTTTTGACTTTTGAACTCTGTCTCTAGCTGTGCTGCTGTTCCTTGGTGGGTTTCGAGATGAGACCAGCAGCTTCTCAGTGGCATACTTCATTCATTTTCAGAAGACACCCGTATTCTTCTCTGCTTTGCAGCATCCTTCCTCTGAGGGGCTCAGGATACTGAAGGCTCAGAACAGCCCAATATGCAAGGATATATATAGTCTTTCTGCATTACCAATTTGAGATGGTGAAAGACAAAGAAATATTGCCTATTTTTCTCTCACACAGGAAACGCCCTTTTGTGACTTACTCTCTGTGTGGACTGAGAAGAACCATTTATTTGTGCTTGAGAGAGAGTGCAAGCTGCAGAGGGGCAGAGGGGCAGAGAGAGGGAGACACAGAATCTGAAGCAGGCTCCAGGCTCTGAGCTGTCAGTTCAGAGCCCAGTGCAGGGCTCGAACTCACAAACCATGAGATCAGGACCTAAGCTGAAGTCGGAAGCTTAACACACTGAGCCACCCAGGTGCCCCCAGAAGAACCTATGATTATATTGTGTGTCTAGACCCTACCTAAGCTCCCAGTTCTGGGGATAACACAGAACTGCCCAGGGTGGTGAGCAGCTCGAAGCACAGGAGACCCAAGAAACATCCTACTCACTTTGGCTGCATTCCGACAGCTCTTATTTCCTGATTTTCTACTTTGTTATTTCCTCCTCTGACATACTGCTAATGATGTTCCTATGTTTCTAACAATATCCTTAAAGTAGCTTTGTATAAAGAAGCTTTCTTACTTTTCATTAGAACACCCCAAGTAATCTACCTCCCTGACTCTCCTGCCGCCTCTGATCTATTAAGTCCAATTACTGATCTCTAATTTTCCTTCAGTGATCCTCCATGGTCCCACTCCCATGCTTTACAACCCCTCTCAGTTTGTGATTTCTCCCTCCCATCATCACAAAAGCTCCTGAACTCATACTTCTTCCAGAAAACCTTAACTGGCTAAATTCAAGACTAGTCAAGATAACTTTCAACATATACTTTCTACAAATGCATTTGGTCACTTTGATTTAAAGCAATCGAAATCATTATTTCATTACATTTTTAATCTGCATCTGGACCATCTTTGCTTCGTTGCCATCTGTCTGAGTTTATAACTTCATGGAGAGAGCAGGATGTGTCAAAGGCACTTTTAGACTGCTATGAAGCATACCGTGAAAACTTATGGCTCATCTCACAAATATTTATCGAGCACCCACTATGTGTCAGACCCCGGACTGGGTTCTAGCATTATAGGAATGGACAACTCATATTCACCAAGTTGAAAGTTGTGGAAAGCAGTGGTGTTCTTTCAGTAGAAGGCAGAATATGCAATGACGATAAAACGTCAGAAACCAAAAACGAGGGGGATCAGGCAACAACCCTATTGGAAGATGTAGGTGGCCAGTGAAAGTTTCTCCAGGGCTTTTCGACTTGATGAAAGTCTGTGTTAAATTGAATGTCAAGCAGATTTGACCCAGGAAATAATGACCATTGAACAATATGCAGGGCATGATTGATCTCCACTTCCTGCATTGCTTAATAACCCCTTTAAAGTGTTATTGTAGTTGTCCTTGATTAGGGCAATTCATTTCCATTTTCTGAATTTAGGTCCAAAACTATGTATTTGTTTTCTTGTTTTGTTTTTGGTTTTGCTGTTGGTTTATCAGAACAACACCATAGAATGGTTCTTTTCTAAATTTCTTATGCTAGTCAAGTAGCAGGATAACTCAGACAGGTTTCTTTTCCCCTTTTTTTCAAAGTAAGCATGCACATACAGACATCCACCTTCAGATTCTTTTTACTGGCACATCGAGGGGGGACTTGAGCGTCATTTAAGCCTGCAAAGTTGAGACCATAGCTCTGTGGCTTTGACTCTACTTCCCAGTGCTGAGTAGACTGCTGGGATTCCACAAATAAATAATAAAAATAATAATGATTTTTAAAGCATTTGGAAATGCTGAGTTGAAAGGTGTGGTGTAAGTGCACTGTTTTATTGTGAAAGTGATATCTCTCGCATTATCTGCTCCTAATGGAGGGCGGCAGTAATGGAGAGTGAGGCACTTATGCCTCTAGACCAGGGTCCCTGAAGGCGGGGTGGAGCTCCAGCCGGCACTGTGGTAACACTTACTGTACTCAGTAACTGCTTCCTTCCAATCTAGCAAGAAGGTATGAGAATAGTGATGTTGCTGCTTGTTCCCCTAAACCTTAGAAAGTCGTCTTGGCTTCGTATTGATGGAGAAAGTAACTGATAATCATACTGGAAAAATACCACAGATATAAAAATATTAACTTTCAGTTTTGGTCTCAAATAAAAACACATTTGGGACATGTCAGCCACATGGATATGAAAATAGCTTTGGTCTCTGTTAGGGGCTGTATTATGTGCCCTTGACCCTCAAAATCATCTGTTGAAATCTTAACCCCCAGGACCTCAGAATGTGACTGACTCCATTTGGAGGTAAGGTCTTTGGTGATTAAGTTAAAATGAGACCATTAGGATGGGCCCTTATCCAGTATGACTGACGTCTTTATAAGAAGAAGAAATTGGGACAAAAAACACCAGGACTCTGTGCTCACAGAGGAAAGACCGTGTGAGGACACAGTGAGAAGACAGCCATCTGCAAACCAAGAAGAGAGGTCTCAGGAGAAACCAATCTGCTGACACTGTGCTCTTGGACTTTTAGACTCCAGAAGTGTGAGAAAATAAATTTCTGTTGTTTAAGTCACCCAGTCTGTGGGATTTTGTTATAGCAACCCTAGCAAGCTAATATAGTCTGGGATCATCCAGATTTAGGGTTCACCCTGAGCCATACAGCACAATATAGAAAAAAAATATTTTTCATACAGTATAGTCTGAATGCTTTTCCAACCAAGTCCATAACTTTAATTATAAAAGGAGCATAACCTGCATTAAATTATGAATATGTTAACATATTGAATGGGGGACAAGAAAAATAAGCACCAGATTTAGGCTACATAGGCACTTGAAGGTAGAAGTAAAAAAATCTGGTTTCCTTGACCACATTGTCATAATATGCATATATAACAGTTTATTGAATCCAGGCTGCGTAGACAACCAGAAGAACTCTGGCTCCATACTGTCACAATGCATGCCCACAACAAAGACTCAGGGAGAACAGCCCCTTTCATTCGATCTCTCTAAGTATTACCAACACGAGAGCTGAAAACCTTACCTCTGTCTGAAGTATATCTATGTATCCATGCATAAGTTATTAACTGGGCTCCCTGGGATCTGCTGCTGAAAATATTAATATATTCAAATCTCATTCTAGCTACTGCAAAAAAACACTACATCAGATCAATGCGTTAATATCCTTCTTAGACAAAAAAATCTGGAATTGTTTTCTAAAGTTTCTTTCTTTCTCCTTGGACTCCTCTGAAACAAAGGTGATATATGGCCTAATGAGGTAAAGTGGACATCAGGTGACAGCATGCAGGGTTGACTGTACCTATAAAACACTGTTTATTTGTCCTGGAAATACAGCAGTCTTTCGTGAGGATTATGGGCTGAGTCCTGTTCACAGCATCCAATGGCAGACTTTTTTTAAAATTATACTTTCTTAGACATTTTACCTGATGGAAATGAAGTAGAATGCCTTCTAATTGAAGATAACGTGAATTTTAATTTGTCAATCTCCTCATGCTCATGGGCGGTGCATTCTGGACACAAATACAGCTTTGAAGGAGTTGGAAAGCAAAGCTATGCTAAGAACGAGCAAGGCAAGTGGGAGACCTGCAGAGTCAAGGTGGTGATGAGAGTGGCCATTCTTGTGACTTATCCCTTTAGATTGTCGCTCTACATTTCTGGGTCCCCAGTTAAGAGATATATATAATGACCAGCCCTGGCACCATGCAGCTTTGCCTCTTTGCTATTGGCTGCACGGAAGGCCTTTTATCAATGACAACAAACAAAGTAGGTGGTCTTTTACCTCTTCCTAGCTGCAGCAAAAAAAAAAAAAAAAAAAAGTGACATAATTTTTCACAGCCTGAAATAATTGTGGAAGTACAGATACTGGTTAGGATCACTATGAATTATTAGTGGAAAAGTGGGTCTCAGAAGTACGTTACATGTGAAATATTTTTCGTCACTTGAACATGTGCCGTCCAGAGCTGGCCCTGTTCTAGCCGTCACAGGGAACAAACATTTCACATTCACAGATGCTCCCAATTTGGTGCGGTTTGGAGTGTAATTTAGATCAAACGTCTCCATGTAAATGAGTCAGGGTTTCTTAATTAGGTGCCTCTAAAGCAAAACCTTGGACCACATCAGTAGGTGTGGGTGTGGTGCCCACAATACTGGAATCTTTCCTATAGACAGGCTCTCAGTATCATTCAAATAGAGCTTTTTTTTTTTTTTTGGTTGTTTTTTTCAGGCAATAATAAATCTGCAGATGGCATAGACAGAAAGACGCTACTTCAGAAGAGCTGTCTAAAAACACTGCCTCTTTGGCAAATGCCTTAAAGTAGGTCATTCTGCTGTGATTTAGCTTTTTCTTTAGATTTGATTGCCAGCTTTTTGTTCCCATTACAAGTAGGGTGCATTCCAGTCCACAGACTTGTTCTTAATTTTTCCAACTGGTATTTGTTTACTAGGATTTGCAGATCTTCATATGAAAATGGCCAATATCCTGTCACAGTGCTAATCATGCACTTGACCACAAAACGAAATGGATCCGGGTGATAATCTGGCAATGCTGAAATATTAAATGCCTTAAACACCCAGTCTTCCCACAGCAAAACTGCGTTGATTTATATGGGTAGGTTTGTTGAAATAATTGTCCCATCTTTTATACATGTGAAAAGAAGAGGTGACAGGATGTAAATGGAAAACTTTTACAAGCCATACAGCCATTTGTATAGATATTCAGGTTATCTGCTTTTATACTTGTCATTGTTTGTGTTTTTTATAGGGGGAAAAATCATTGGGTCCCATTTCCCTATCGAGGCTTTGGGATTTACATGCAGAACCCCCTGCAGCATTAATGAGTTACCTGCATAAATCCCCTGGCAATCGATGGGCACATAGACCTTGTTTTGTTATATTAATTATTCCTCACAGAACCTTGACACTGACATTAAATGAGGCCTTAAAAAATCTTGATGAAGGTCTTAAGGTATCTTTTACTGTTCAAATATTAGCATTGCAAAAACAATGTCTAAGGCATTATTCATTTCGTGGTACCGCAGGGAAGGAGGGATTAAAATAAGGGCACAGGGAGTGAACTTTCTGGTCTTAACTCTTTATTGCCTAGAGGCCACTTTTCCTAGGACTGAGTTATAATCCTCAAATTGTGATAATGACTAAAATAAATATTAAGATCACAATGAATAAAAAAGTACTGTGTTAATTTCCTCCAGATTGGTTTTGAATATGGTGTCTCCTCCACAGGCCAAGTTTTGTCTTGGCATGGTGGTGTTCCCAGGTGAATTCCAAAGTGTCATAAGCTGATTATTCTTTTTTAAAACTATAATTTATTGTCAAATTGGCTTACATACAACACCCAGTGCTCATCCCAACAGGTGCCCTCCTCAATGCCCATCACCCATTTTCCCCTCTCCCCCACACCCTCATCCACCCTCAGTTTGTTCTCTGTATCTAAGGGTCTCTTATGGTTTGCCTCCCTCTCTCTGTGTTTGTAACTTTTTCCCCCTTCCCCTCCCCCCATGGTCTTCTGTGAAGTTTCTCAAGATCCACATATGAGTGAAAACATATGGTATCTGTCCTTCTCTGACTGACTTATTTCACTCAGCATAATACCCTCCAGTTCCATCCACGTTGCTGCAAATGGCATGATTTCATTCTTTCTCATTGCCAAGTAGTGTTTCATCGTATATATAAACTACATCTTCTTTATCCATTCATCAGTTGATGGACATTTAGGCTCTTTCCATATTGTTGAAAGTGCTGCTATAAACATTGGGGTACAAGTGCCCCTATGCATCAGCACTCCTGTATCCCTTGGGTCAATTCCTAGCAGTGCTATTGCTGGGTCACAGGGTAGATCTATTTTTAATTTTTTGAGGAACCTCCACACTGTTTTCCAGAGAGGCTGCACCAGTTTGCACTCCCACCTATAGTGCAAGAGGGTTCCCGTTTCTCCACATCCTTGCCAGCATCTGTACTTTCCTGACCTGTTCATTTTAGCCACTCTGACAGGTGTGAGGTAGATTATTCTGAATTATCTGCTTACTTTCTACTTTGCTTCCCTTTCATGGTTAGTGATTCTTGTTGCGTTTGAGCCTAAAGTGGTGTGTTTCCTACCATATTCTCTCTTTAGGCTCTAAACTCTTTTGGGGAGTGCACCCACTTCCATGATTTGGAATCTTAACCCTAAAAAGTTGATTCCCAAATCTGCATCTCCTTTAATATCATAACTTCACTTACCCACCTGCTAAAATGATTTGTTAAATACCTCCTGTTGCACTAGCCTGTGCTAGTTACTCAGGGCACTACCAAGTCCAAGAAGAAATGATTCCTGCCTTCAAAGAATTAAAGTTACCCAAGGATGAGGAAAGGATTGACTACATAGAGCTGTCTACGCTTGGGGGAAGGGTGACTTCATGTCTTTGGTGCTGTATAGTTTATAGCGGGTTTATTTATAGGTAACTCTGAATGAAGTCCTTTGAGGTATAGGTATCATTGCCTCCTTCAACACAGAAGAGGAGACAGATGCTCTGAGAAGGTGTGTTATCCAAATGACACTATTAAGGGAAGCATCATCAACTCAAGACAAAGACTTAGGTTTTCTGGTTCTGAATCCAGTGCTCTTTCCACTCTCTCTCTTGGATTTAGTGCAAGATAGATCAAGTGTCTGGGCTGGACACTCTGCTTGGATTTCCAAACCTATTAAACTCTGATATAGTATATACACTTGGCTTTCCCTTTGTATTATCTCATTCGATTACACACACACACACACACACAAAGTAGATAAAGTTAAGCATTATTCCCATGATGAAGATGACAAAACAATGGCAAAGTAGTGAAGTGACAGGTCTAAAGTTATTCAAGAAGCTCACACCCAAGCCGGGGCTGGAACTCAGTTCTTCAGATTCTCTCAACCCATCAGAGGCAAATGCCTGAAACACTTCCCCCCACAAATAACTCTTTCCAATTAGACTGATAACTGGATAATTTAAATAGTTTTCCAATTTTCTTAGGATATATTCTCAGCTTACCAATTATTATTTTTTTAATTTTTTAACACTTATTCATTGTTTTTGAGGACAGAGAGAGACAGAGCATGAGTAGGGGAGGGGCAGAGAGAGAGAGGGAGACAGAATCTGAAACAGGCTCCAGGCTTTGAGCTGTTATTACAGAGCTGGATGCGGGGCTCGAAATCAGGCTGCGGGGCTGCGAATCAGGACCTGAGCTGAAGTCGGATGCTTAACTCACTGAGCCACCCAGGCACCCCAGCATACCGATTCTTTTAAAGATTTTACTGGGGTTTTTTTGTTGATGTTTGTTTTAAGTAATCTCTACACCCTACCTGGGGCTTCAACTTACAACCCTGGCATCAAGAGTTGCATGTTCTATTGACTCAGTCAGCCAGGCACCTCCTGATTCTTTTAAAACAGAAGTCAGTTCATGCCATTCCTGTTCCCGAGTCTACAACTGGCTCTCCCTTTCTTTTCACTTGGAGCAAAAGACCAGTGCCTCATAAGGGCCTTGTCAAGGATGTGGCTCCCTTCTCCTCTTTTCCCCTCCCTCCCTCGGTTCCTGAAGACACCAAATGTTAGGTGTCCTCTCTGCCTGGAATGCTTTGACTCCAAGTATCTACTTCACTAACTCCTCATCTTTTCTCAAACATTACCTTCTCTCCAAGGGACCTTAATTATTACTGCAAACCCCCCCTCACCACTCTTGATCCTCCTCCTCTGCCCCATTTTCTTGAGTTCCTTAGCAGGCACCACTGTCTAATATATGTAGTATTTCCTTATTTATTATGCTTGTTTTATTTATTTGTTTATATTATATGTATTGCATAAACTCCATGTGAGCAAAGGTGATTAAACTTAAATGCATAAGCTTACTGATGGATTGTCAGTTCCTAGAAGAGTGCCTGGCACCTAGGTGGTGCTCCACCAAAGTTGACCCAGTTTCCACCAGTGACATCTCCATTCTCTTTAGTCTACTCATTGGACACCTTGGCATTGACTTCAATTCTTTCCAGTCATCCATCCATCATATCAAACCAACCAGCCAGAACTTTTGACTTCCTTGAAAGTCTGTCTAGGAATAACCCTCTTCCCACAGAGCTCCATAGCCAACATGGGGAATAATTGCTTTCTGGTCATGGCAAGATAACGGCTCAGTTTAACCCACTTTGCTCCAGCCCCCTTCTTCAGCCCTTCCATCCCCAAATCATTTTCATATGACTGCTTAATAAATTGAGACACTTGAAACAAAAGTTCTTCACCTGCTCAATAACCTGCCTTGGTTCCCGGTAGAATCTGAGACGTGAAATTCCAGCTTTTCTGCAGGCACCACTCATAACCTGGCTCCTCCCCGCACTTGGGTCTCCGCCTCCTTTGCTCCCTGTCAAGGTTGGCACAGGCTGCTCACGGCCACATCCTGGCTTCCTTTGGCCTTTCTCAAGCCGGCCCATGGAACATTCTGGTATTTCCAAAATTCCACCTGTGCATTAAAGCCTAACTCAGTGTCCACTTTTCATTGGAGACTTCTCAACTCTTGTAGTCTATTTCTGTCCGTACCTACTCCTTAACAGTTAATTCTTCTTTACTCTCTCTTCTTAAGTGCTTTGTCCCCTGTCAGAACTTTACATTTCTTACTTTATACTTCTTTTATCTACCCAGATCTCCCCAGTGTGGTATGGAGCACACAGTAGACACTCCAGACATCCTGATGATTCCTTGATGGATACTTACATTCTTCTCCTTTTTGTATATGTACTTTACCCTACTGGCTTTAGACAGTGGAGTATTTCAAATGATATATTTTGAATGATACCCTAAATTTATATATCTTTGGCAAGTAATAGCATTTTGCAGCTATACTGATGAGCTATATATTAGGATAAATGTATATTTAAACCCCAGCCTTATCTAGTTTACAGCATGTTTACAGCATGTCTAAATGTAGGAACTCATGCTCCTTTCACCAGGGATTAATTGGGTCTTGCTTTTTAAGTGTGTGTATGCGAGCGTGTGTGTGTGTGTTCCTTCCCATACATCTAAAGTGAATTCTATCATCAAGAAGTCACAAAATACGTAGATATCAGTATAAGAAGCACTTAGGAAATAACTAGATAAAGAATATAATCATTAATCCAACTAACAATTAAATCTTTAATGGTACATGCGGGTTTTAGCATGAAAGCCTCTGTAGCACGCAGCAATAAATTAAGTTTGCATAATATAAGCTTAAAAATGGCCCATTCTTTGATGTTCTGCAGCAACTCTGATTCTATTTTACAAAGCTTTGAAGGAAGATTATCACTCCCTTCACCGTCCATTGGTCAAGCTTTGAAGGTCTGCATTCTGCTATCTTGTCTTCTCTTAATTCATCTTGAAAGACAGTTTTGGTTCTTGGGAGGTCATCACAGGCTGCTGCTGGCCGGTGTGTCGCTGCTACAGCACTAACCAGTGAGGGTAAAATCCCATCACTGTTCAGAGTAGGTGTCTCACTCATGAAACATGTTCAGGAACCAGACGCCATCCCTCCTGCTGTCTCCCAAGAGCAAAAGACATTTTATGAGTAGATTTTAGGAGTGGATTGGATTCTTTACTATTTTGGACTCCCTATGTTTCTGTTCTTTAGTTCCTAGGACAGATGAAAGCCAACTTGATTATTCAGGGTGTTAAACTCGTTTTAAAGTCCTCTTTCTCTTTGTCCAGCCTCTGCTCTCTTGGTTCAGGAAGAACTCTTCCCTCTTCCCTGTAAGAACTGCCTTCAGAAATTGTGGTTCCTAGAGACCAGCAGCATCTGGGAGCTTGTTCTCTATGCAGAATCTCAGGTCCTGTCTGAGAACCCCTGAATCAGAATCTATGCTTTTAACAAGATCTCCAGGTGACCTGATGTGTAAGCACATTCAAGTTTAAGAAATCCTGGCCTAGAACTTTCTGGAATGCTTAGGCTGTAGTAGTGCTGGCTGCTGAACTAGCAGGCTGAGAAGTCTTCACAACACCCACTGCCCACCATGTGACCCACCCAAATGTCCCTTCTCATTTGAAGCCCCCTCCACACTAGTACTCGTAAGCGTGTCTCCTGGGAAAGGTGCACCTGCGCCCACAGAGGGCACCCTTTTCCCCAGCCAATTAGTTGACACCATAAAGCACTTCTGATGGAGTCTGGGCTGTGAGAGGTGAGGCCTTTTGGATGGGATGCAGGATAACGGCCCTTACCACTTGTGGTCATTAGAGTTCCCGTGGTGCTTTTTGTGAGAGAAGGGATTGTTAACCTCAGTGTCCTGGCTGACTTCCAATCTGTGTAATTGCATGCAGTCTACCTAAGTCTGCACTGTAGTTTCAATTAGGTAAAGTATTGTTCACTTCTTGTACTAAACTGCTGTGTTGTGTGGCTACAGACTGCTAATTAGCTGGTGTTTTTCAGGTGGCTGCGTTCGTGATGAACAAAACGTCTTTCTGGCCATCTCCTCCCCGCCCCTGCTATCTCCTCCTCCCAGGGTCTCACACACAACTGCATGCCTGTTTTCTTCTATATTACCATTTCTTGGATTGAAGTACTTTGGGATCAGAAATAACTAGGATGTGACAAGGAACATTTCTTTCATTTCCCTATGTAGCCACTTGCTTCTAGGCCTACCTAGCCTATTGTAGGGTGTTGGAGGGGGAACTCGGGCAGAGAATAGCAAGAATGTGATGAGGGGTGAATAAAATAGGCCTTCCTCTGCCAAGATGAAGGGTAAATTCCTGTCATTGCCAGGGAAGTATGAACGACTTTAAGAGCTTGGCACTCTAGGAATTGGTTATTTTCAGTGCGATATGACTAGAGAGTGAGGCCAGAGAGAACAGGGCATGCATTTTATTTCTCCTTTCTTGATGGTTAGAAAAATATAGTGGGACATGTAAACCACCCATAAAATACCTCACTATCTCTCTGGGGGATCTCCATCTCTAAATATGGCTCTGGGAGCATGAATGGAATCCCCTTCTGATGACTCAAAGGTCAGTACCAGGGAGGCACTTATGACCCTGGAATGGCAGCTGGAAGTGAAAAAGAAGTGGGAAAAGATGAGGGAGCAGAAAGCCAAGAGGACAGAGTTGTGCTTTAATTGGAGAAGAGTTGTTTTTAAGAGAAGAAATTTTCTGGGATGTGAAATGATGGCAAAAAAAAAAAGTGTTCAAATGGGAAAAAAAATCAGATTAGGTAAAACATTACTTTGCATATCTTTTCACTATGTGAGAAAATTTGTTTTGATGTCCAAGCACAGAGACACAAATTAATTAGATAAAAATTCCTGTAGAGCAGAGGTAATTTCTTTTATCTTTTCTCATCCCAAACACTATGGGAAATAAAAGAATTAATTAATGAGTGAAAAGAATGAATGAGTGAACAAAATGGATGAAAGGAAAATATTTATTAAGAGGTGTATGTTGATTGTCAGTTCATGGACAGCAGGGAAAAGTAAGTGTTTTTAGTGCCAAAGTGCCAGCACCTATGACTTGCCTACTGCTTGCTGTGGCTCTGTCCCAAAGTATTCTACTTATCTCTTTGAAAATAAGACAAAAAAGGACAGAGGTCTCCTCAATCAATACACTCACAGTATCCCTGTAAAGAAAGGCTGGTTTGCAAATCTCCTAAGAAGAGGAGGGGCTGGCGTCAGAAAGTTGGGAGTGAGAGTCAGCTGAGGGGAGTGGACTTCGTGGAGCAGAAGTGAAACATCACAACTGAATAAGGTTCCCTTGCTCTTAGGGGCTGATTGTTATCCTGGTAAAATTGTGTTCATTTCCAGCTCAGTGTCTATCATGATAGTCACTCGATGTGTATTTGTGTTCTGCATAAATGAGAGGTTGATGGTAGGCAGCCAGTGCTCGAGGATGAAGAGAGTTCTCAGAGTGAGGACGATGATGTGTAGGGAGAAAAGGCAGAAAAAAGAAAGGGGACAATGGAAGAGAAAATAGCCTGGTTAAGAAGAATGTGAATATGATACAGAAGAGGAGAAATTACTGGAAGTGAGACACAGTAATCTCTACACAAAGGGCAACATTTGGTATAAAGTTTCTGAATTCCACATGTATATTCAACTTCCTTTGTACACATTAGCAAGTTAACCTGAGGAAAAATTACAGACCAAAAAATGTCATTGAGGCAGAGATAAAACAGACTTAAGAATTCTAATCTTAAATTTGAGCTATACTGTCATGTAGGTGATCTCAAAGGAGATTTTCCCAATGTCTTGATCCAGACAGCCCCTCAATTCATGTCCTTGTTCCCCAGACGCTCTCATTTCAGTTAAGCCCATGATTTCCGTTGTGTATCTCTTCAAAGTCAAGTGTGTGTTGGGTCTGTCACTGGCCACAGACCAATTGTTATTAATGGCTGAGATTTCTTCCTGTCCACTCTTAAGTCCACTCTTCTCTCAGCCCAGACAATACAGTCTCGAGATCAGAAATCTCATATATAATCTGCACTTTTTCTTGCATGAGGAAAAAAAAACCCCAAGAACATGGGAACGTACAGCTATCCCGTGTTAACTATTCCTGGATGTCACCCTGCAGCTCTAATTTCTGCTTTCTCCTCTGCATTCTGGGTACTGCTGCCGGACTTGTCAGCACCTTGTCACGGCTTCCTCGTGCGTGGGCTACCATCGGACTCTGTGTTCTCAACAATTATCCATAAAAAACCCTACAGAATTCTTCACAAGTAAAAAATATATATATACATATTAACAGGTAAAAAAAAAAAAACGAACCTACTTTAAAAAATTTAGTATCCGGAAGCAGGTGCTGTTTGTAAATGCTGCTGTGCTGCCTCATCTTTTCCAGTCCTGTGTTGCTCTTTTGTTCGTGGTGTGGCAAGGATGTGGGAGCCAATATGATTTAACTAAATAATACACAAATGTCAAGAACACTTTCATGTCTTGTGTACAGACCAGAATAAATTACTCCGATGGAATGTTTGCTTTTCTTTTCAGGGAACAACCCCACAGTTTACAAGGAGCTATGCTGACAAGAAATGGCTAAGAAATATTATTTAAAGTAACCTATTTTAATGTAGGACTAAGTGTCTGAGGATTTCATTCTGGTTCAAAAGACAGAGGCCAGCAAAGGAAGTTGACAGGCAGACAGCAACGAGAAAACAATCTTGTCCGAGAATTCTTTTTTTTTTTTAAATTTTTTTAACATTTATTCATTATTTCGAGAGACAGAAAGAGACAGAGTTCAAGCAGGGGAGGGGCAGAGAAAAAGGAAGACACAGAATCCAAAGCAGCCTCCAGGCTCTGAGTGTCAGCACAGAGCCCAATGCGGGGCTCGAACCCACGAGACATGAGATCATGACCTGAGCCGAAGTCGGATGCTTAACCGACTGAGCCACCCAGGGGCCCCTCTTGTCCTAGAATTCTTACGGGCAGTGGGGAGAAAAATAAGTCCAGTAAGAAATGAAAATGAGGAAACTAGTTCTCAGAATTAAAGGTGAACTGAAAGGAATTGGCAGCTGCCTGGACATGCCAGCCAGAGAGGCCATGGTATCTGCTACACGTGACAGACCGAGAGACAACTGCAAAGCTCCCCAAACAACTCGCCTGAAGGGCTTGCCAGGAAGCCAGATGCTGCTTCTGGAAGAATATCTTCCGTGGTTGGGCATCTGGGTTCAGTGCTTTCCATTTAAAGAGGAGAAAGAAGGTGGTAAAAGGCAGAACCATCACTGCCTTTTAAAAAAACGTGCTTTTCTCTAAGTGTGCATATACACACACGCGCGCACACACACACAGCATTAATGAATGTGGAATTGAAGCTTGTTTTTAGAAAGAATCCCAGAAATAAAACTTTCCCTGGTGCTTTTGGGTGGAAAGCAATGTGTTAGAGGGAGGGAGGAGGGAGAAAAGGAGGAGGGAGGGAGGAAGGGAGAGAGATTGAGGGAGAGAGAGAGAGAGAGAGAGAGGGAGAGAGAGAACAGATACCCAGAAAACCCCCTATATAAATATGTCAATTTACTAATTAGTTAGGTAATTTTATTTAAAGAGCTGGGATTATAGCTGGTGTTCAATTAAAAAGGGGGGGGATTCAAGTGATAGGCCTGTGCCTCTATCATAGTTGGCTGGTCTTTCTCACTTTTTGTTTTACCGTTCCTTCTTCCCTGGAAACATAATCGAGTATTGGTATTGGCAAGAAGGCAGAGTGTGGTCTAGTGGACTGGAAATCAGGTGACTTGAGGTCTGGTTGATTTTTTCCCCCTTCTACTTTGAAGTTTGCTATGTCTCTGCTCCATTAAATAGGGGAATCAAATTTTTATATACTTAATAACAGAAGACAAGCTTTGTAATCAAGATAATTTTTGTTTGTTTGTTTCACCTAATGCTAAATAATTCAAAGTGGTTAGGAAGTCAGTACTGAATCTAGAACCAACGATGGACCGGATGATTGTGTTGATAGGCAATAGGAATGATAGCCTTTAGTTTAGCAGTGGGAATAATGACAGAAGATGTGAAATGAAGTTTTTCTATTCCAAGATCTGTTACAAATACCAGACAATTAAGAAATCAGAAACCCTGGCATCTCACCCTGGAGTGCAGTGATTGATCTAACAGGCTCCAGTACTGACGGGTGGTCACAGAGTCCCTGACCAAGGCTCTCTCAGTAGGGGAAGCCTATTTTACTACTCATTCATTGTACTCAGGGCCTCTTAACATGAAACCTTAATATTAATATTGCTTCTTTTGCAATTAGAGCTGCTTTTCTCTTCATGATGATGAACAGATAAATATCAGGTGAGGAGACAGAAACTTGAGAGGAACCGCTTGCTAACCAATCCCCTCAAAATGGAATATTCTCTGGTTGTAGTCTGAACTACATATCAAAGTTCCAAGATTCCACTTGATCTTAACTGGAACCATTACTAGCTATTTGATTATTATTTTCTCACTCAATGAAGTCATGTGATTCCATCTGTTCAACGAAAATGACTGAGTATCTATGGTATGTGGGACTCTGTACTAAGCTTTGGGGATATAACAGGAATCAAAGTGACACAAATTCCTGGAAACTATGAGCCAACGGCAGAGTTCAGTTCTTTACAATTTCCATCTTCATCGATATTTTCAGGACCTGATTATGCTATAGAATAACAGTTTTTTCCTGCTAGGTTATTATATGTATTCCGATGATTTCTCAGGAACCAGAGAATAAGGATTAGAACAATAGCTAGTCATTACCAGAAATTCTGCCTAATGTTCTGTTACCACGAGAATTTACTAGGCTTCCTAAGGAGGAGTAACAATTGGAGCCACAAAATATAATACCTCTGTGCTTGCCAAGTTTTCTATCACCAGGCATGCCATTCTCAGATCCTTTTCCCAGTGTCTTCCTCTGACCACTCTTTCAATGTTAGACACCCCTGGGAATCTGTCCTCAGTTCCCTTCTGGCTCCATACTGTCCCTTGCCAGTATTCGTGACCATACCCCCATTGCCGCCTTTAAAATGATGACTCCCAAATTCGTATCTAGATCCCAATCACCTTTCCTGCATTCCCAGCAGATTTTGCTTATCCTTGAATGGAATTCACTAATGAAGTATAAAGAATGACCAATCACATCACAGCCCCCAATTTTCAACTTCTTTCATGCCTCTAAGTTTAGTCTTTTCCTTTAGTGAGTTGAGGTATCACCCCTCAGCTAGTTCAAAACCTGGGTGCCATCCTGAAATCCTTCTTCCTTACCTCTTGCATATATTTGGTGGGTATGTCCTATTGAATTGACCCTCTCTGTGCCTCTTGTATCCACCCCTGTTACCTGTCCCCTCCCCCAGCGTCTCTTTAGTTTGGGGTCTCTATCTTGGACCCTCGCCCCAGGCTCTTAACTGGTTTCACTGTCTCCAGTTTGCCCTCTTACAGGCTATCTTAAAGACTGTGATCTTTATAAATAGAAATCGCATGACCTTATCTCCCTGCTTCTGACCCTTCCACGATTTACCTCATGTCTACAAAATGAATTTCGAATTCGTAAGAAAGCCTGTGAAAGCTTCTTCGCAACTTAGCTCTAGTTCACTACATCTTGGGCTTATGTTCTGCTACTTCTTTTATGCTTCCTAATCCTCCAATCACGTCAGAGGATTCACTATTTCTTCGCCATACCATAGGTCTCCAACACCACACGTCTTTGTCCACAGTTCTCTCTGTGCTTGTAGTAGGCCTGCTGGCTGCCAAACTGACATCTTTAAGATAGCCTGTGCCATCTCCTCTGGGAGGCATTCTTTGGTGTCTCTAGACTAAGTTCCAGCTCCTGGTTGGTGCTCTCACAGTGTCTTGCCGTATTGCACCATATTTATTGCAATTGTTTACCAATTTATCTACCCCAGGAGACTACAGGACAAGTGAGGGTAGGAGTCCTATGTATTCCCCTAGTATTGAGTTTAGGGGGTCAGCAAACTTTCTCTGTGAAGGGTCAAAGTGTAAATGTTTTTGGCTTTGTGCAACTTGTCACAACTATTAACTCTTGCCACTGTAGCATGAAAGCAGCCTTTGACAATACACAAACATATAGGTGTGTGTATGTTCCAATAAAACTTTATTGACAAAAACAGGCAACAGGCTGTATGTAGCTTGAGGGTGGGCCATACTTTGCCAACCTGTGATCCAGTCCAGTGCCCGGGATACAGAGGGCACTCATTTAAGACATAAAGGAATAGACAGGATTTCACAGTTGATAAACATTTTAATAAGTGTGAATTTATTTGACCTATTTCACATATGACCAAAAGGGAGAGTTAGAGACATTAAAAGATTTTCTTTAATGTTGTACAGCTTCTAAAGGGTGAGGTTGGGACTTGAGCCTATGTCTTCTGATTCCAAATCCCTGGTTCTTTCCATTAGTTAAAAGGCCAAGATTCATAGTGGAGAAGGATGGGGCAACTTACAAAATTTACCTCTTATGAGAAAATACCCCTATGGGGTGGACCACCACTGACAACAGGGAAGACAGTGGTAGATGGACAGTAGTCATTTTACGTTTTGTTTTGTTTCCTATTATTCAATGGGTAATGTCACCATTCAAATGTTAAAATAAAAGATCTAAAGTAATAATTTCCCTCCTGTCTTAAAAACCTTATCTCCCAAAGCCTTCCTCCAAAACAAGGATCCACCACTGGAAGGATCATTGAACCTTAGTCCCCAGCACACAAACCTTATAAATTCTGTGCCAAGATGTCTCCTAAGTAGATGACATTTTAATGATTACTACAGGGAGTTGGGAACTATTGCTTCATCCTCACGATCAGAGTAATTAATTTTCTTAACTACCAGGCCAAATTCTGCCACAGGAGTCCAGTTGAGAAATTTCGGGCCCATAGGAAGTACATTAGCTCTTCAAAGTGATTAGGGTGCCATTTCAAATACACAAGCAAAGGAGCTATTAGGCTTCTGGCTTATTTCAAACGACTTGCAGCCCTTGTCCCTCAGGAAAATGAAAAAAAAAAAAAAAGGAAAGAAAAAAGAGAGAAAAAAGAAAATAACAATTTGTACAGGTTCCTCATTTTCCAGTAAAAATACCCATGGCCTGCAAGTCATTGGCTATCAGGTATTATGGTTGGGTGAGCAACCAAAGTGTACAGAAAAAGGGGGGAGTGGCAGAGACAGCACAGAAAAACATAGCCTGATCCAAAGCACACCAGAGCTGAGCACTCAGAGGCCTGACGGGAGGCAGAGAGCTTCACCAGCCATTGCTCTTAAAGACCAGAGAGAAGGGCAAGAGATCACGGGCTTTCAAGTTCATTCTTTAGGCAAGTCTCATTGTTTCTACCAAAATATCAGAAATGCTCACAATGCCATTTTAAAGTCACAGTGGATGAATTATTTCCTTACCATTGTATCCTCATACAACTCTTGTATTTCTAGGCCATCATCATTTGAGTTGCCTCTGGCATGCTTTTGTAGAATATTTTATTTAACACCCATGAAGACCACAGAGAAGCTTTAAATATCAGTTTACTCTCAGAAAATAGCCACAGCTCAACAGTTTCACCTTTCAATGAGGCATTCAACTGGCATGCTTCCATGAGATTTGTCTATTCAGCCATATCATTCCTTCACCTTGGAATTCTATGAACAGCTGGGCGATTTTCTTAGAGTCAATGCAAAAGGGAAGATTTTTTAGTTTTCTTTTCAACCTATTTTACAAAGTGCAAGTCTCCTATAAAAATGTTTACTTGCATCTAAAGCCTGCAGCAAATATATTCTTCCAAAGCTATTTTTGAAACTCAGTGAATGACATGATTTCATTAGTCATCTCTAAAAGCCACCCATTTCTAAGATATTTTGAATTTCTCTGAACAATGTATACTACAGGGGAATTAAGTGTTTTATCATATGTTCCCCCACTTAAAAATTTGAGATTGTTTTGCCTTCCAAAATTCATGCCACAAAGCTAACCTGGCTGGCGTGTTCAATTTAGCTTGGTAGGTAGACATACTTTTGTATTTATTTTCTCTAAGCATCATGTATTATTTTTATCCTGGAAATAAAAACAAGGTGGAAAAGACTTCAGTAATAGCTAGAACACCTTACTCGTAGTAATGGCAATAGGAATTCCAGAACTTCAAAAGATCAGTGCTATTTATCAGGTAGATATGTAGTTGGTAGGATTCTAGGAATGTTTATTTACACAGGGTGTTTGAGGCAGAGGATAAGGCCCTACCAGCTTCAAAATATCTCACTTACCAGCACCCATAAAGCCAGTGTGGTGTTCTGTCTGGCAGAAAATTCTCACTGTGGGAATCATTCTGCTAAGTAAGATTACAAGGCAAGAGATCCATCTTGAGGAAACTGCTGTAACAGGGGCGGCTCTGGACAAGAAGCATGGGAAAAATTGTCTATCTCCAGCCTCATCGTACCTGCCTCAGAGTTAAGGTAGAGTAGATGATCTTAGCAAGTGCCCACTTTGATGTGTTCCTAAGAACACGGAGCAAGACGCAGATGAGGTTGATGGATAGTCACGGACAGAGTAGAGTTTGGCTGAACAGTTCACAAGGGACTGGCGGGTCGGGTATCGTATGGTTTGTCAAACAGGTAAAATCAGCCTCAATGGGACTAGGGAAAAGTGGTGAGTCAGACCAGGGAGGGATGTAGGTTCTGGAAAAAGATTTTGTGTTGAGATAAAGAATTTTCTGAAAGCCAGGAAATTTGGCAACCCAGCTTCTGCAGTTCTTCCTATATTTATTTCATTAAAAATTATCTTCTATTTCTCTCACTATAAAAATAATACATATATTTATGTATAATATTTGTCTAGAATAATAAGTTATAAATGATAGGTACATAATAAGTGATAGCTACTGCATGAAACTCTTTTTAATTGTTTATTTATTTATTTTTGAGAGAGAGAGAGAGAGAGAGAGAGAGAGAGAGAGAGACAGAATCCGAGCAGGGGAGGGACAGAGAAAGGCGGGGGGGCAGACACAGAATCCAAAGCAGGCTCCAGGCTCTGAGCTGTCAGCACAGAGCCCAATGTGGGGCTCAAACTCACAAATCGTGAGATCATGACCTGAGCCAAAGTCTGACACTTAACTGACTGAGCCACCCTGGTTCCCTACTTCACCTGTTTTCTTAAACTCAGTGTCGCCTTCTATACCATTGTTAGGAGAGAAAAAGCAACACATGGCCGAAAAAAAACTCCCATAATTTAATGACTCTAAGAATGAAATATTAACATTTCAACAAAAATTTTTGCAGTCTTTTCCAGATGCACACATTTTCCATATATCTATGGTTATACTCTCTTTGAGTATATAAGATATTGTATCCCTGACTTAAACATAACAGATCTCCAAATAAAAAAAAGCAATCAGTCATGAACTACATTGTACTAAGCTGATACGATGTGTCATGTTCTATATACCTTCCCCTATCACTGAACACTTAGGGTGCTTCCAAGTTTCTACCAGCGCAAATACGACTATAAACCATTTTGCCTGCATAAACTGTCTCCCCCATTACTTAATATGACTGGCTCAAAAGACATGAAGAATTGAAAGATTTTCATTCTGGAAATATATTACATATATGACTTTCCAATCATGCTGGTTGGTACATCCTAACTGGCAGCATATAAAGGGCTTGATCTAATATACACCCAACAAAATGGGATTCATCCTGTTTAATTAGTTTCCAATGATCTCATCTTCCTCTTTCTCTACCTTTGCAAAATAGAGAAAAGTTTGTTTCCTTCTAACCAGTGTCTCCTTTTGCCTTTTATTATTATTATTATTACTGTCACAATCACCTGGCATTGAAACCTCAGACTTATCTCCATGGCTGACTGGATATGGGGATAAAGAAATGACAGAAATAAAAATTGTGTGGAATTTTGCTTTGAAAAGTCTCAAGGTTTAAGCCATTTCTTTCCATTTGATGTTCATCACTCTAATCCAAACACAACTCCCAGGTGGCCTCCTGGGTCTTTTCTCCTTCGATCTTGTTTGCCTTACACTCTGTTGTCTGACTACTTTCATAAATATTGAGCACATCATGCAATTGTCCCATAGATAAAGTTTCAGTGGTTCTCTATGGCTTATATAGCTCCTTTGCCTGGTTCTACTACCCATCAGCAACTAAACCTTATCTTTGTAGGTCCTCCTTCCTCATTAACTTCATCTTCACTTTGCCTCCCTGCCTTTCCAAAGAAGCAGGCTAAAGGAAAATGCATTTGACACATATTTTATAGAGATAGAACTTGCCATTTATGTGATGATTCAGAAGGTACTACAGGACCTTACGGTACTTATTACTGTAATGTCAATTTGTGAAAGTGGCTATTAATAAAGGTTTCTGGTTGATGGCATTTTGAGATGATAGCTTATTCTGAATTTCTGGTCTTATGTTATCACAGCAGAAGCATAGAACTTGACCTTGAGTTTGATCAAGAATGAGGACTCTGGACTCTGAGACTATTCAGCCTACGCAGCTGTTGTGTAATCTTCTGCCTAATGCATTCACAACCCTTTAAAACTTCTGGCTTTTGAGGACAGGACTGGGACCAACCCTGTAGTCCAATTGTGCCGTATTAAGCTTTCTCAGTTTGTAGTTTCTCTTTCAAGGGAATGTTTAATTCAGTGCGGTGCAAAATTGGAGTTCTATTCTGTTGGCTATAGAGTACGTAGGTCAAGTGGAATTTTTGGCACTTCATTACATTCCCTGACCCTCACTAAACAAACTTCAAAATATATATATTTGCAACAATTTGAAATAAACACTACACACAAGTGTTGATGGTAGATTTTCTGAAGAACTACCAAATGCATCAAGGCTAAGGAAAACATTCTAATGATTCTTTCAAACATGAATATTTTTAAATTCCTGTTAAACAATCTTCCTATTTAGTCTTCTCAGGCTTTGATGACATGCCACAATTGGCTGTTTATCAAAAACTTAGCAAAAAATGATTAATAAGATATAATCATGTGCACACACTTGTGCATAATTAAACCCAGTTTTAAAATCAGTGCAGGGTGGAATATGGTCACACCATTCAAGAAAGGTTGGCAACCTAGCAAATAACGCTTTTCTTTCCATTTATAATAAAAAAATCATATGTGAATGTTGCGAAGGTGATATAATAATATGATCTTAAATCTTAGTTTAAAACATCTATTTCTATCTCTGCTGAACTGAGTGAAAGTTCTAACAGAATTGGGAAATTAATTTAGGTATAAGAAACATGATCAGGCATTAATTGTTATTCCTGGGATAGTGTGGCATAAAGGTGGAGGATTCTCATCCTTCTGAGATTTTTAATTGGAAGGATTTTCATCTGTTTTGTTTTTTTCAAAGGAGGATTTAGCTAACTCTACATTTCTTCATTTTATAGCTGTTCGTTCAGTTGGGGAAAAAAGGAATAATTGAGACTGAGTAATGGATATTTCTCAAGATCTCCAAGACTAGGTATTACATAGCAGTATGGGTATGATTTATGACTTTGTCCAGTTAAAGTTACTGGGATAAGCACTCCAGTATTTACTTGTAACCTGAAACCCTTTTCATGGTGTGCCTGGATCCTACGGGAAAAGAATTTACATTTGAGGAATGCTTACCTTGTGCCAGGCATTTTATATGCATTATCTTATTTAATTCTCATAACCACAAGGTATGGCCAATATTATTTAATCCGATTTTATGTGCGTGAGATCATAAGAGGAGTAAGGTATAAAATGAGGATTTGACTCTCTCGCTTTTTCTATTTCCTTAAAACCCAAGGTCCTTTCACTAAACCACATGGGTTTCCCATTGGAGCCATTATGTGGAGGTGATAAGAGAGGACGTTCTGGCAATAAGGGAAAGTCTGAACTTTGACACAAGTTCTCCTCTGGGGTAAAATAGAAAAGAAACTAATATGATGAGTTAGATTAAAGCATGTTCCCTAATGCAGTAACTGATTAAGCAAGTTATGGACTATCCATACTATGGAATACTATGTCAATGTCATCATTAGAGAGAATCACTTAAGTCTGTTTAATGAAATGGAAGGCTGTCCATGAGTTGCAAAATATTGCATAACAATATGTGCAAAATGATTAACTTTAACACAATAACAACCATATACACATGTTTGCACGTGCTTAAACACAGGTCTGAAGGCATACATACAAAAATGTTGGTTACTTCTGCTCAGCAGGCTAAGAGTAACCAGTAGGCAAGTTTTACCTCTTAATCTCTATGCATCATTGTTGCTTAAATTTTGTGTGTGTGCAATTATATGTATTAAATTTACAAGTAAAAAGCATGTAATGGATTGGTTGAATAATCTGTAGGAATGACTCAACCCAAGGAATGGATGATTAAGGAGATTTAATCTCACAAAAGCAAAACAGTCCAATCTATTTGACACTCTATCAGGCATCAACATTACTATATGTATATGGCAAAAGGTAAAACCTCATCACTTGTATTGCACTCTGTCTTATCTGAAGAAGGTATTAAAAGAGAGCAAATGAGTACCAGCCATATCAACTTAACATGTCCAAAATGGAGCTTTCTAGTTTGCTCTTCTTATTCAACCCATCTGTGTAGTATTACCATTTCTTCATGTGCCTAAGCCCAAATCCTAGGAGGCACACTTGCTTTCTCCTTTCTTTTTCCAGCTGTATTCTGACCAGCAGCAGATCCAACCTGACCTATCACCAATATATCTCTTTAAGGACTCCACATAAGCCATTATTACCTCTTGCCTGGACTCCATGGTTGCCTCCGTACAGGTCTCCTTGCTTCCATTTTACAAATCAATTCTCCACATGGCAGCCAGAGTGATCTTTTATATTCCCTCAATTTAGCACTCCTTATGGTTTTTTTCTTGTATTTATTTATTTTATTATTATTAATTTTTTAGAGAGAGAGGTGAAAGACAGAGAGAGAGAGAGAGAGAGAGAGAGCGCATGAGCTGGGGGGAGGGGCAGAGGGAGAGAGAGAGAGAATCCTAAGCAGACTCCACGCTCAGCACGAAGCCCAACTTGGGGCTTGATCACATGACCCCGGGATCATGATCTGATCTGAAATCAAGAGTTGGACGCTCAACAGGCCGAGCCACGCAGATGCCCCAGTTTTTCATTGCATTTAGAATACAATCCAAATCTCTCACTGAGGCCCACAAGAACCTATGTGATCTGATACCAGTTGATCTAATGGCTAGGACCTTAACTCCTACCACCATCCTTGTAGTTCATTAAGCTCTGACTATTCTGGCTTGCTTCCTGCTTTTCAAATACATCAAGCTCTGTGGGTCGCTGGGTATTTACACTTGCTTTTTTTTTTTTTTTGCCTTCAATACTCTTCTCTTAACTTTTTACATGGATGGCACCTTACCAATATGAATCAATGTTTTACAAATGAGGAAACTGAATTTCAGACAGTGTAAGTAACTTATTCGTGGTCATAGCACTTGCTACATGATGAAGCTTTGTTTTGCACTCAGTTCTGAATTATTTCATGCTCTTCCCATTACACTAGACAATGAAGACAGTCCATCCTATGGCTGTGATTAAGGTTATGACAATAGATGAGCAAGTATCTACTTGCTGAAAAGACCAGGAAAAACAAATTATTTTAAAAGTTCCTTTTATAGGTTCTCCTTCCTACCTTTAGTACATTCTCCAACTTCTTCAGGAAGACTTACACTGGCTAAGGGGAAAATTTGAGATAGATACATTTGGAAAATCTTGTCTGAGAGATGTGAAATTCAATACTGCTATATAAGAAATGAGAATACGATGACCCAATCAGAACCCCTTACAACTTACTTAGTTAGATGTCCAAAGAGAATTTTCATGGTGTCACGATTTGGTGGAGGGAGTTTTTGCACAAGAGACTTTATAGTTTCAATTCTTGTGTTGTAGTCTTGCTTTTCTGAAAGATAAATAAATAAAAGGAAGGTTAGAAAAAAAAAAGAGATTTTATAGGTGTATGAGGGAATTTTCTTAGGAGAACTTTGGAGTAAGATGTAGCAACATAAAGTCCTAATCAGCAACCAAAGAGTATAGGTGTATTCAACGTCCTTATCATGAAGTTTTTTTTAGTTTGACTGTGATGTAGATCATAGTAATACCAAGCAGCAACAGCGTAGCTTTGACATAGTCTTCTTGTTAAGATCAGTTATTCAATCAGTTTTATAAATTCTTTAGTGTTTTATAAGACACAGTAGGGTGAATAACGGCTCTCCAAAGATGTTCATGCCCTCATCTCTGAAACCTGTGAATATGTTGCCTTCTATGACAAAAGGGACTTTGCCAATGTGATTCAATTAGGGTCTCTGAGATGCGGAGGTTATTTCAGAATTATCTGGGTAGGTCCAGTAAAATCACAAAGGTGGTTAAGAGAAAAGCAGGAGGATCAGAGTCAGAGAAAAAGGATGATGTATCAATGGAAACAGAAAAATAAGTGGCTATTTGATGAAAAGCCATGGGCTAAGGAGCGAAGATAGCCTCTAATAACTGTAAAAGTCAAGGAAAGAGAGTCCCCAGAAGAAGCACAGGTGTGCCAACACCTCGATTTTTCCCAGCGAGACAGATTTCAGACTTCTGACCTTCATGAGTGTAAGATAATATGTTTGTGTTGTCTGAAGCCACTGAGTTGTGATAACTTGTTATAGCAGCAGTTGGAAATGAACAGATGAGGACACAAAATGTGATTAAATTACCAATATTTTATTGTTCACTTGATTTTGTGGAAGGGTAAATAATTTTTTAAAATTTCTTCTATGTTATCTTTTCTCCCTAAGAGATTTTTTTGCTATAAAATTAAAAAATGCAAACATTAAAAATTGAAGGCATAATACCTAGTCACATATATTTTCAAAAATATAGTAGGTTGTTTAAAACTACATACCGCCTAGATTGCTTTCTTTCATTTTGTTTCTCTTTTCCTTCAAGGGCATGGATGGCATAATAAGAATTGACTTACTTAGCATCTAGGGAATTCATCTTACCATAATTTTAACCAGGACTTTGAACTGTGATTACTTATTCAACTTAAATACTTTATGCAAATTGACTTAGGTACCTTTACTTTCTATATTCTGTCTCTAACTTACAGAGCTCCTGGTGATCCTTAAGAGGTCACTGTTGGAAAAGACGATATAGAAGAATAATATGTAAGGCACACATCCACCCAATATTTATTCTCTTCTTCTTGGCAAGACAATCCATTGTTGAGGGGATGGCTGTATACTCTACTAAAAGAGTTCCTTTCCCAACCTCCTTGGCAGCTGGAGTGAACATGTGACCACATCAGGCCAATGCGACTTCAGTCAAAGTGATAGAACTTCTGGAGAGGCCATGTGCCAGGAGCTGACTTAGCTTTTTAGCCTTTTTACCTTTCTGCTCCTCAAAATGTAAATGGAATGGTTGTACCATCAAATGACCTTGAGAATTGACTCCACTCAGCTGGAAGAAGTTTCTCTGAATCTGTGAAGGAGTCAAATCAGTCCTGTACAGTCTCTGGGTTTCTTTAACGTAAGAAAATCAGCCAGATTGGACCAAAGGCTTTGAAGATGAGTCTCTGATACTAAAGCCAAACACAATTCCTAATACAAAGTGCTTCTAAAAGCCCAATTCATTATCACCTGTTATGAGGTATATAAACTTTACAGAGTAGCGTAAGAAAGAGTTAGTTCAGAAGCTGGAAGGTTTTTCTTTTTTTTTTTAAGTACACTGTTGCAAAAGAAACTTTTAATAAGGAATTATAGGAAAATATCCTGCAAAAGATGGTATTTGGCAACAGTGGAGTGGGGGGCAATCTTCCTAGTAGAACTCTGCTTGGAAACTTTTCTTCTTCCTCCCAAAACCACAAAGGCCTATAAATAATGCCTCCCACAGTTAGAGCTTTCAAAATTGCAGTTATTCTTAGAAGAGTTCCAACATAATATGGATTAAACAACTGCAAATGAAAGAGACAAAGGGGAAGAGAGAGAGAGAGAAATTACAAAAATAAAAAAGGAGAGAGAAAGAAAAAGAAAAGCCAGTTGCAACATCATGGAATACAGCAGATACAATCTTTCTGCCGAAAGGGTAGAAAGCCCCCTTGTTGCTCAATGATGGTAAGACAATGTGATGCTACATAGGACCAGCTGGAGGCTGTGGGATATAACTAACTCAGAAAAAATAAGTAAAACAGCTCAATAAAGAGGAGAGTGAAATTTGTGTAGTATGTCCAGGACAGAGCTCTTAGGGATACTTGGATACTTTGTATTTAGTCATCTGAAGCTGATACCACACACCAATGATTATATATAATTCACATCTAAATACATATATACACATACATCTGCAAATACTTATACGCGCATTTACATATTCACGAGGTGGACACATTCTGCATAGTTGGTATGATGCTAGTAGGTATCATTTACCTGAGGACCTGGTGAACTACTTGGTTCAAGCAATAAAGATGATATTGGGAGAGGAGAGGAAGGAAGAGGAGAGGAAATTTCCAATTTCACTGAGATCTCTCGCCATCATAATAATCAGGTCAGCATCAGAGTCTCCAAAAAAGCGACCAGTTGACATTGGGGACAGAAGGAGCAGTCATAAGTTAAGTTTGACAGACGATTAGGTGGACGGTGGCCTAAAATGGCTACATCTAACAGCAAACCTCAGCTTTACAGGGAACATATGACTCAGGTTTAAGAAACGTTGGGGGTTGCTTAATCAGAAATATTTACATTTTCAAGGTCACTGCCATGGTGCTTGAGCCGGAATTAAAACTTTAATAAGCTTGTTTAACCATCAGGTAGAAGAACTATGAACTGCCCGAGACAGAGTCAGTTCTCTCTCTTGTGTGTTCCTTTGCACTTAGGACATTCTATTTATACAACATTCCACATGGTGTTTCCATGGCTTGAATGCCTTTTAAGTTCTCCCATTAAGCTGGGAATTTTCCTATAAAGCTGGACAGATTTTATACTGGCACATAGAGGGTTAAATGAATGAAGACAGAATTATCGAACAAATGAAAACCCTGAACATGGATTAGAATACACTGACTTTGGTTTGAATTCTGCAACGGCTTTTTATTATCTGTGTGGTCTTGGACAAGTTTCTCACTTTCTTTGAATAATATCTAAAAGGCTAGTTTTATGGATTAAACAAGATAGTATGCAATGTACCTAGCATAATGACTAGTAAAAAGTACATACTCCACAAATATTCACCCCTTTCTCACCCCTTTATTCACCCACAAATATTCACCCCTTTTTTGAGGCCCATGCTGTGTCTGGTTCATGTTTATTTTCAGCAGTAAGCATTCTACCTGGTTGTAGTGGTCAGCCAAAGTGCAGTTGCCAGTACTCGAACTGAGTTGCTGCCCGTTGGTGACAATACAATTGCCATGGTAGCCTGACATTTCACAGCACACTAGATACTTTGTGATCAACAGGGACTGATGATCGGATCGGTGGGCAATTCAGTTACATTTAAGAATCCTTATAAAAGTATATGGTGGTTCCCATATCTGCTTATAAGAAGCATTCTACACGAAGGCTACTTCATAGGAATATTTTCTCTTTCTTTCTCTACGTTCACACACACTTGAGAAATTGCACAATTGCATAGTGGTTCACGCATTGTGTGGCTATGCTATATTTAAGTACTGGAGGGGGAAGTGAACAATGGTTCAGAGAGAACTGGAGTATTACTAAGGAAGAGAAATTTGCTTTCCTTACAACATAAGCAGAACAAAATCTTTGAAAAGGTTATAGGAAAGCAGTGGTTTCCCCTTCAAATCAATACCACACCCACTCTTTCATAGCTTGTAGAATCAGGAAATAACGCAAATACTTCTAAGTGGAAGAACATCTAAAAATACAATTGGATACATTAAAATTGAAGTGACATCTTTTCAGATCTGGTTTATTGACGTGTCATATAAGGAATTGGAATCCACATACATAATACAGGACTGGTTAACGAGCTAAGATTCATATACAGCTTACTAAAGATGTGTCACCCGTCTTCATTTGATTCAGTGAGCACTGAAACATAGCATTTTCTATTAATATTCCTCCTTCAGCATATGGTTTCTCGTTATTGTGAAGTATTGAGAGTTTTGAGAAGACTTTGAGATACCTCTGACTTTTTTTTACATTATGACCTAAGGGAAAGGGGAGAACTTCTTCTTTATGGAGAATTAGAGAATCTCTTAGGTAAATTGTGAGACTTCTGCAACATGTTTCCAGTAACAAGCAACTCCATAATTCTCCACCCTTTCCCTCACATTTGCCCCTAACCTCATCCCTGTATGACTTATTTTTGTATTTACTCTATGCTTTATACTACCTCTGTTTTAGTTCTCTAACCATATCCCAACTGCCTCACCAGTCTCTAAGCTGTGAACATAACCTCCTCTCTAACTGCACACAAAACCTTTCTGTAGTGCTTCATTGTTGCCACTGTTGGGTGGCAAGAAATGTCTATGTAAAAATACGTACAACTTACATGTCCGTGTTAAAATAGTAAAATAGGAAACGATTTCTTCCTAATGCCTATCCCTCACCCACCTGGCCCCATAGTCTCAAACTACATGAAACTCTGTTGTAAATGAACTTCTTGAAAAACAACTCCAGGCTACTTAGAGAAGTAACAGCTTCTACGTGATGTGAAATAGACTTTAATGTTATGATAAGGATGTGGCTTTATAGTTTTGCCCTGATTCATGGTTTTGAGGACACATTTTTTAAAAATATAGTTTATGAGAGTTACATTTACATTTATCTGCATGAAATGTTGCTACTAAAACAAGGACATTTAAAACCAAATGCCTTTTCTGCAAAGAGATAAGATAAAGTTATACAATGATTGAAAAGAGTTCTGTGCAGTGCAGAACCCTGGACCTGGTGACCTCTGGACACTTTTCTGGCCTTATCATCCATGCATTTATTATTCTTAAGTTATTTATAGCCACATGTTAAATCATTTTCCAAAATTAAGTCTTCTTTGTTATGTGGGTTCACCCAGAGGAAGAAAAGACCAGATTCTCTCAGCAGCCAATATATTGGTAGTACTACTCATTCTATTTATCTGTAACTCTTAAAGGACAACTGTACCCCTTCGTTTTAAAAAGGTCAGCAATTATCACAGCTGTTCTGCTCCTTAAAGTTATTCTGGAATGTATAATGCATCCTGTAAGAAAAAGATGGTAGTCTCTTATACATTAGGGCCATATTTGGAAGAAAGCAATTGAGTTTCTATTCAACTCTTAATTTTTTGTATCATGACCATTTCCGAGTTTAGAGACTGCCCTGGCTTATAGGAAGAATGAGTATCATCAGATAACATTTTATGTGTTACTGTACCCTACAACTGAATACAAATCTCTGAGGACATGCCTTTTAATTATAAAACTTGAGGTAGATGCTGAGGAATCATCCAAGTCATGTAAATTGCCTGATAAATTTCTTTAAGTAACTTACATTTACTTTAGGGAGAAGCATGTGAGGGCAAATCCAGAACTCACAGATGGATTCAAATAAACATATACTTCAAATTCATGTTATAAAATAACAGAAGCCATATACCATGAAGAAGTCTGAAAGAACTCGGTGAGAATTTTATTCTGCTATATGATTTGGGGAAACATACGATATGTTGTTTGAATTTTTGATGCTTCGCATTCTTCAAAACCCCAAAAAGCCCATACCCCATAGGACTGTTTGTAGAATTAAACATTTCGGTGCACATCAATGCACAGATAATGAGTGCTTATTAAATGTGAGTCCTCTTCCAATGAAAATCTTTCTTTTGAATCATCCTCTCTCTCAGGGTTGGCACATGATTGTTCATAGTTCAAGGCTGTTTCCAAAATCATACAAAGCCATAAATATTAATCTTTAGTACCCTTTCCTAAAAACAGGAACAGCCTATAATATGTGATATCTTTCTAAGTCCTCAGAATCATGCCCATTATCAAAGAGTGTTTGGTCATAATTCATAAGTAGATACATTGTATCATAAATAGAAGTGTCATTATATCATAAACTAGGAATAACCATGGCTTCAGGCTAACCTGTGGTTGGCAATTGCAATTTTTTTAAGATTCTAACCACCCCACTAGCCATCTCCCTCTGAACCAGAAAAGCCTTGTTTTGTATTTAATTAAAAGGAAAGCACATTCTCAATGCCTGCAGATACCTGGTAAGTTTGACTTTGGGTGATGATAATCTATGTCAGAACAGTTCAACTTGAGAACGGAGGTATGTAACTTGCAGGGCACGAAAGATGCACCAGGAACTGAATACTGGCCTCAGGTAAGACCTCTGTCTCTCTCTCGTGCGGATTGCCTGAGAATTAGAATGGATCACTGCCCTGGCACACTTGTATGCCGAGTTTCTCCTTCCAAGAGATGTTAATATTTTGTCTGATTTTTGAATAAAGAAGGCTTTAAGGAATAATTTTAAAGATGAAATAACTCTCCATAGCTAATAAATGTCAGTAGTGAAAATACTATGGCTAACTGATTGCCATAAGTCCATGGATTCCTTAACCTGCGAGGAAAGCTTCAGCATGGTGTCTACTTTAGTATCATTTCCAGAGACCATTTCTGGTTATTGTGCAGGAGGAGGCTGGCCTTTAGGAGCAAACCTAACCTTGTTAAGTGCAACCTTGATCTCTCTCCGTCTCTACTCTTATTCTCTGGTAATGAAGAATTAGAAAATTAAAGAAGTTAATTAGAAAGTTGAAAGAAAAAAAACCTAGTTCTTAAATAAATTTTTTTAGAGTGTTAAACATAGACATGTGTACATGGTTGAAGAAAAAAATATTAATTAAGTGCTACGTGCAAACCTGTGGCAGATACAAAGTTGATTCTTGTTTTCTGTCATTTGACAACCCTGGGGGGCAGATGTAATACACAATATGACATTAGAGATATTTAAATTTAAGACATATCATAATGTCAGGATCAGTGAAGTTTACATGTTTCTTCTGACTAAAGGGGCCCTCTAAATTGATTGTTAAACTCATATTGTTTCTGAAGTGTTAGCTCCTTATACCAAAAAATTCAAAAGAATTGAGATATGTACCTAACACTAAATCAACAAATGTAAAATTTTATTTAATCATTTTAGGAAGGACTTAGAATTATTATTCTTAACTTCTTTATACATTCCCCCAAATACATTCAGGCAAGTAATTAAATCACCTTTACTTTTTCATGTGACTATACCCATGTTATTCTAGGCACATCAGGTGCATTGACCTTACATTGAGGGCAAATTTGGAAAAAGTATTCAAGTTTTAATAGTACCTTAAAAAATTTTAATGTTCATTT
Organism: Acinonyx jubatus; assembly: GCF_027475565.1. Classification (NCBI taxonomy): domain Eukaryota; kingdom Metazoa; phylum Chordata; class Mammalia; order Carnivora; family Felidae; genus Acinonyx; species Acinonyx jubatus. Next base: position 132,491,303 of record NC_069381.1, on the reverse strand, counting down.
ATTTTTTGAGAGAGAGAGAGAGAGAGAGAGAGAGCGCACGAGCGGGGAAGGGGCAGAGAGAGAGGGAGACACAGAATCCAAAGCAGGCTCCAGGCTCTGAGCTGTCAGCACAGAGCCTGATGGGGGGCTCAAACCCATGAACCGGGAGATCATGACCTGAGCTGAAGTTAGAGGCTTAACCAACTGAGCCACCCAGGCACCCCAGTAGTAACTTTTAATAAAGGGTATTATTGCTTTGGTGCAACTAGTTGTAGGATGAAGCGTTTCCTAAAATTCACCAACCTAAACCTGTCTCTCAAACACCATTTCCTGAATTTTGCAGCAACACTCCTCTTTGTGTGAATTGAAGAGGAAAGCAATGGCTGACACCCCAGTAGCGAACTTTACAGGAAAAAGTGTGATTGTATTGTCCTCCCTAGAATTTCTTGTTTTCAAAGTAATTTTGGAGGTGTCATGGTGGCCAAGTATATTTCTGTAACTTACAAATGATACTAATTCATCCTCAGGCGATAGTCTGTGCTGAGAAAATAAAGCTCGCTAGTTTATTTCTTTGAAATTCAGTTCTCCTGTGAGAATTTTCTTTAAACTATACTTATTCAAGCATATCTGCTTTTACAAGCTTAAAACACACACACACACACACACACACACACACACACACACACACACACACACGAGTTACCGTTTTGAGTCATTTGACATCTTTCTAATCATAAACCAGTAATTCTTTTCAAGTTATTCAAGTAGCTATTTATATTAAGCATTATCTTTGTACATTTTCATGAGGGTAGAAATCTTACAAATACTTTTCTAGATTTGAAGTTTTTAATATGTGTCTACCTCTTTCCACTGGTAGGTGAATTAAACTATTTCTAGGGGATTTAAAAATCTCACTTAAAAACAACTAGGACTTGTCACACAATTAAGAAAAATGTGAACTAAAAAAATATTTTCCCCGTCTTTTAGGTTAAACGTAAATTTCTTTAAAAAAAGCATATTAAACTTATCCGTAACTATTCATTTTGAGCAAAAGACCTCTGAAGAGGAGTTAGTGCTTGGTAGGTGAACTGTTTTTCCAGCCAATCCATTTGACATGGCCACACAGTGACACTGAGAACAGAGGAGAGTTAATAGCACAAGCGTCACAATCCTTTAAGAAAGGGGGAATAAAATAATTTTGTGATTCAGCTTTATTTTTTAATTGTGAGACTTATTGTAAAAGAAGAAAAACAGGCAACATGTGGTAACTTTAGTCAGCATTTCTGAACTGGGAATGATAAACACCTCTGCCTGGCTCTGGCATTTATCAGGACTGAGATATTATTACCACATAGAGTCACAGCATGGTTACTGTTATCATCAGAAAAAAGAGCCAGCTAATCTTAATGGTTTGTAAAGCCGTTACCTGCACTGGTCTGACATTTATCATGATCATTTTACCACATGGGTCCTACATAGCAAAGGTCTTTTATCTGGAAGGGACATCACTATGAATTATTATTTGCAGCTAGGTAGAAAATTGTATGTTGTAGATACCTTTTCTCATTATAAATCACATAGTCACATTTCACCATTTCCCCCAGAAAGCTGCTGAGCCCAGGTTTTTTGCCACAGCTTGCTTTCCTCTCCATCTCTCTCTCTCTCTTTATAGTTTCTTGAAAATACTAGCCATTTTTTTCATTAATACCCTTAATATAATTTTTGAAGAACTATGTAGACAGTAGGTGAACATATGGAGATACTTTTATTATAGTTAGGGGACTTTCCTTCACATTCTGGGAAGGGACTGGCCAGTACTTTTAGAAATTGACGTTGATAAACGGTCTACTTTTGCTGTTGTTGTTGTTGTTGTTGTTGTTGTTTCAAATGCTTATTCTCCTTTCTGTCTTGGTGGGCAGACTTTTTCTGTTCCTGACCTTGCCAATAGAGTATTTACCAGTAGATCAAACAAAATTTCCGATGCTTGATTTGAAACCCTCAAAACACTAATGCCATCTCTTGCCTGAAATCCTTAGCTTGGAAATGTGTTCTCAGGGGGAGAAAATAATACTTTTATTTTGCCAGATTGTGAGTCTGTTGTTTTAGCACGTTACAATGGGGTAGAAGTTTCCGCCAACAAATTTGTTTAAAAAGATGCTTGGGTTCTATCCTTATCTATGTCCTAATCATTTAAGTTAACATATTATATAGAAGAAATGAGGATATTAAAAGGTACCATGTTTTAGAACCATGAGACCAAGTCATTGAAGTGAAATGCATTAATTTGACAATGGAAAATTGCAGTGAAGAGCCCAAGTTGTTTACCATGGGGAAGAAATGAACAAATCCTCTCTTTTAAAAAGATTGAGACAACTAATCTTCTGAAAGAGATATTTATATATTTTCTTCTTCCTCAAGTGTTCCATTAGGAATAAACAAGCCAGAAATTCTGCACTTTTATAATGAAGAGGGAGGAGAACTCCTTGCCATTTTTGCATTTAGGAAGAAATGTGCAAGAAGAATGTGACAATTTAAGCAAATCAAGATTGTTTCAAATGGATCACAAACGGGACTTTGTGGGATATTTTATACTAGCATGTGAAGCAAACAGTAAATTTGAAAGGAGGATTTTCTCAATGGTCTAGTTCTGATGTGTTTTCCCATTTCTTTGTGTGTTTAAAAGAGGCTTGGATGTGGTGTTTTAATATTGCTTCGGCTCTTTTGCAAATGAGTTCTGGAGAAATATTCGCACATGAAGGAAAGCCGATGTGCTATAATGCTGACAGCAGCTGGGGGGATATGAATGAAGAAACCAGATTCCCAAGGCTGAATTTAGCAAAAAATAAACACCTATCATTCCATTAAAAAAATTACCATTTTAAATGTTTATGGGCATCAATAGCAGACCACTCTCCCTTTGATAAAACCAATATATATGTGTATATATATATATATATATATATATATATATATATTCCCCCCCCCCCCAAATAACTCCATTCTTTAAGGGGTGTGATAGAAACTTTAACCTGATGTGCAATATTTTGCACTGAAGTGCATTCGTTTGCTGCCCTTGTTACATTTGGTTACACATTAATTTTTATATTATTCTGCATTTCTTCCAAAGGAAACAGTTTCTGTTTCAGGAACCTGCCAGACATGCTTGCATAAATTTGGGTGTGGCGCAGGAGGGGGTGGTTGGAGGAGGTCATTTGTGAAATTAACGTGTCCTTTTACTGCTTAAGATGAGTTGCGCACACTTTTTGGTTCAGTCTTCTAAGATTTCATTGGAAAGCAGTGGTCCAGTATACCAACACACTGCCTTACCAATCAGAAAAAGGCTACACTGATTTCAAACAAACAAACAAACAAACAAACAAACAAGCTTTTTTATTCTTCTATTTCAGAATGACTCTTTTGTTCTAGTTTAACATTTTTCTGCCATTATTGCCTCCCCCCCACCCTCCCGCCAAATACTGCAACCTGGGAGTGCTTCCAATAATTAGCCAGGGGCTTTGCTGCTTGGATTTTTCTCCTTTTCTGGGGAACTGGGTGAATCGTTGAGTGCTAATGAATGTCGGAGACTTCTAGCAGTGGTTCGAGCCAGGCACAGCGCGGGCAGACGCTTTCAGCTTCCCACTGTGCCGCAGTGCAAGCCTCCCCGCTGGTATGTTTACCATAGTTTTAATGTCTGCGAAAAATTCCTGATGCAACCGAATTATGTGGTGCCCTCTTGTTTGTCTAACTCCACCCCCACGCCCTCCACCCCCAATTTGGCAGATTCCTTTTGCCCCTGCCTATTGCAGAAAGCTCCTTCTCAACTTTGTGGCCATCTTACCACTCCAATTCTTGCCATGAGAGCCCAGCTGCTCTGGAGGACCAGACACGGTCAATCTAGAAGTTTCCGGAGGATTACACACACCCTACTCTACTTATGACACCTAATAACAGACATCCTCCCTTCCACTGCATTTGAATTTCATCGGAGGTAATGTTAGAGCAACAAAATTAATCATCGGTATTGACAAAACTAGCTTAAAAACATAAACGTGCTTGGTGAAATACACTGTGCCTTTAACGAAATCTATTGAAAGACCTCAGACAATCACTGCAAACTAAATAATGTGCTCTAAGACGAAAACAACCAATCTGTGATTTGACTTGATTTATTCTTTGTCCTTTTCTTAAAAATGGTTATCTCAAAGAAAATGACCATTCCATTATATTGTAAATTGATGAATTCACCAAGTGTGATGCACAGTGAAGTTTTTAATGAATATTCATACAACTCTTTCAATCCATTAACAGGACTTAAGACAATGAGGACTTAAGACTCTTTCCCATTTAGACAGTAGAGGGAAAGTGGAATTAATAGCATAAACAGCCCTCGGAAAGTTTAACTTTAATGTATCAAACTCCAGGTGCCAGAGTTTGAGGAAAATAACCAATAATAGCCATTTTTTACATATTTGATGGGACTGATTATGCAATGTGCAACTCTAAATGGCTTATAGCACATTGTAGCATGGTTCCATCCCATTGGCTACAGTAGGGTGCAGGCAGATGGATGACAGTGACAGGGAGAGAAGTGCTTTTGCTTAGCCGTGCGTTAAGATGCCATCCAGAAGCTCTGTGCACTGCAGACACTTCATTAGGATGCCAGGGTAATGGTAAACTACCACTCAGAGTGACACCCCATTTCCTGCTTACTGAGCGCTCCAACCTCGGCAGATGTCAACAATCTCACAGTGCTACAGAGCAGACCTAACTTTCCAGCCACTTTGACTCCAATTTTTTCCTCCTAACAGTGCCATACATTATGTGCAATATGTAACGGCAAACACCTCACCAAAAACAAAATCTGCCCAGTTCGTTATGACTGGAGTGAGTGCTTAATTTTTTTGCCTTTGAAAAGATGAGGTACAGCGATTTGGGTAAGAGAATACATCCAGTCACTAACCTAACCTCAAAATTTCTTGCTATGATTTCCATTTGCTAATCAGTTCAAAGTGTTAATTGTGTGGTGAACTCTGATTAATAGTAGTTAAACTCTGATCACAGGGGATATGACTGTTTCTTTTAATTAATGTCCATTCCAAAGGTAAGAGATTGTGGAATTCCTTTGTTAAAGATTTTAAACTCCGTTTCGGTGTGGTTCTTAGTTGTCTGCCAAGAAAAGGCTGACTTGAGCATCTGGATGATATTTCCTCTGCAAATGTATAACTTGAGGCCATTCGCACACCACCTTACCAGCAATTCAAGCCAATAGCAACTTTTTTTTTCCTATAGTGTAAAGTCCAAAATTCTCTTTATGAAGAACGAAGGTGTAATTTAGATAATGAAAAGAAAAATTCCCCAGATGGAAAAATAATACTTTGAAATCTATCATGACGATACATGATTGATTTACATTTGTCATTCTAAGCATCTTCTTAGAAGTTCAAAGGGCCTTGCAAATGGCAGGACTAAAAATAAATATCCTCCTCTGAGGCCTGTTTCCATTTCCAGGTAAAGACGCAAATGTAAAGGAGAAGTCATAGGCAGAGGTCACACTCCAAAGGAGAATTTGAATGCAAACTTTCAATGTGATAGCCTGTAAAAAGAGGTGATGCAAATCTTGACTTTTGGTTTAAAGTGGCATCTGGTTGGCAACACCTAACCACCTCTTGGAACCTGTCACTAACTCTGCTTGAACACAAAGAAAACAGACTAGAGTTCCTAAAATAAACAGGAGCTGCCAATCAACATGGTGTCAAGGAACTAAGGATAATTTCCTTGAAGACAGATTGAATTTAATTGGAAAATGCCAGGTGGTGGGACCACCTGAGCTATGGAGCTATTGAACCAGAGAGCTTGACTTTCTGGAAACAGATACGTCCTTCTCTTTCTTCAACTGTCTGGTCTCAAAATCAGTTTCAAGGTCTATGCCAACCTGAAACACTGGGCAGCACTCTCCTTTTTACAGAGCTAATCCCGTTGAGTAGTGTGACTGTTTTCTCTATTTTCTTTCTCACCAGTCCTCTCCCATTCTAACTATAGACCAGGACTCCTTTTTCACCTGTAATAATTTGGAGATAGTGGTTTTCATAAAATAACTGAGGAGTCTGAGAGTGGAAGGCAGGAAGGATGCTCTGATCATGGCACAGATTACAGCAGACACTGTCATCCCATATGTAAAATGTAGGAGGGATGGAGACTGGTAAAAATTCTGTTAGGAATAAATTCTTCGAATTCTAATGTTTTATTTATGTATTTCATCTTTGAGAGTTGAGTGAGTTAAGGAATATAGTGGGAGAGGATCTTCAATATCAAGGTGGTGGGGCCATAAGATACTAAATATGCTAGGTAAGAATTCATATAAGAGCTATGGTTATCAATTTGTCATTTGGGCATAGCTCCAAGACAAGGATTTGACTCAAAATGAGGCAGCGGGTAAAAGGCAATATGTGTGTTTGGTTACATTTTCACCTTTTGAGATGACTAAACACAACAAAATTTACCACAGTGCATGACTTTTAAAAACACTCATTTCAGATAAGAGAACAATGCTCAGAAGCGCAGAACTTTCACAATGACCATGAGACAAATAGGAAACTATTTAGCACCTTCAATAGAATTTGAAACATCAAAGATTCGAATGAAAAGGAGCAGCAGGCCTCCATAAGGAGAGAGTAGGGTAAGATGGAAAGATGAATAGGGTGGATAGGATAAGAGGGCAAGGAGATAGTGAGGAGAAAGACAGTGGGAAAACTAAGAATGCAAAGTACTTTTTTTTCAACCGCCAAAAATTCCATTCAGTGATATGGATGCCAAACTAGAGAAGCTTCCCCAGAATGTGGAAATGAAAAAAAATGATAGGAAAAAGACATGTTGGAAGTCAGAGAATTGAGAGACTATGATTTGTAAGTATCCTTTAGGGAGAAACCAGAACATTTGAAAGGTATACAATAATCAAGGCAAAATTAAAGCAAAATTCTGAGAATAAACAACAACAACAACAACAACAACAACAACAACACTATCTGAGTATTTAAAATGATGGCCGGATTCTAAGAAAACTCCACCGAGTAAAGACGCTACCTAGACGTATTTTGGCAAAGCTTTGAAGTGATAAAGATCAAGGATAATCCTACAAGTATTCGAACAAAAAGAAGACAAAGTAAGCTTCCTCAGACTTTCCTAAGACTTATTTCCCTAAATTCTAAAGTAAAACAAAGCAGTATCTACTGTTCATAGGATGAAAATCGTGGCCCCAAAACTCTCGTGTTATCTTTTGTATGTTAAAACAACAAAAAGACATTCTCATTCATGCAGAGATTTATAATAGCACTGTTTTCTTGAAAAGTTTACTGGAAGGTTTATGTAAGCCTACCAAGTGATGAATCAAAATTTGTAACTCAAAAATAGAGACATTATAAACAAAACTAAGTATCTATTTAGTTTGGACCCAAAACTCAGAAGGCACTATTGGATTATTTCTCTTTGGCTTCTGTTTCATTCTCAGACCAAGAGTGGTCTTCTCTTCACAGTTCAGGTGAAAGCTCTGGGGACATATGATGACCATTTGAAATGGTGACTGGTGCTAGTCAGTCCTGGCATTTGCTAGCTAACACCCTTATTGGAACATCGCACTGGAGAGTTACTAAACAAGACCTCTCTTCCCCTTTTCATAATCAAAGCCTCAGAGAACAGCAGAATGTTTACTCCCATTGCTAAGACTCTTTGGTAAACATGCTTTGTATCTATAATAATTGTGTTGAAAAAACTGAGTCTGGGGAGAGTTGAAGTGATAAAGACTGACAAATCAAGTAGTAATAGGGATTGTATATGAATTTTCCTACGTGACATACTTTTTTTTTAAAGAATCTAAGTAGGCTAGGGAAAAAATGTCAAGCAAACAGGTCAGAAAGAAATATCCCCAGAATATGGTGATGAAATTTAGAATGATTTTAACTTTCTTCTTTTTACTTTTCTGTTCAAGTTAGCCTCAATAAATATTTATTACTTTTATAATCTGTTACAAGAGACTATTTAAAATAAGCTTGTATAATTGCTTAGATACCACATAATTATGTGTCTTTACTAAATAGTTTACTGAAAAGCCTAGTAGAAAACATACCAAAATATTAACCAGAAGTTCTCTTTGAAGAGCGGTATGGATGATTTTCTTTCATTTTTAAAATTCGTTTTCCAAATTTCCTGTAATGAGTATGTGCTATCTTGATAATAAAGATAATTCTCCACGTTTGGTACACATGATAACCTTCAGTTGCTCTATGACACAGGAAAACATGCTATTTTCACAGATGAAACCATTTCTAGGAAACTAACGTACTAGACTTTCTTCTAGGTATGTCTGTTGCAGTTACTTTCTTGTTTCGTGAATATATTCCAGAATCAAGAAAGCAAAGTCAAAATTTGACACTTTCTTCTCATGGCTGAAAATATTGGGCTAAGGGTGACTGCAGGGAGAACACAGAAGATAGAAAGTGCCACGGTGCACAGTACTATATATTTGCAACCTGAAGAAAGGCAGCTGATCCCGCAGGGCCTTGTATGTAAATATATTTTAGTTCCATGTTCTAATTTCTGTTTCTTCCTCAAACAAATCTTTTCTTAGAGTATTATATTGCTTATTGGACTGAACTTCTGAAGAGTGGAAACTAAAACTTATAAACATAGCACTAGTTCAAGGATGAGATTTCATGGTAGTATTTTGAAGTTAAAAAATAAGCTGATATTCATTTTGTGCTGAAATACACCTATCCCTTTAAGCCACACCCATTTCTCGTCTCTTTTGGAAACTATATTCAAAGGCTTTCTC